>NC_048407.1:31956380-31993405 GCF_013103735.1 Etheostoma cragini
CCTCCCCCAAGGAGCTGAAGTTGTAAAACTGCGGCCCGCACAATGTCCGGCTCCCCGGGTACAGGTGGCTCAAACCCCAGGAAATTCAGCGAAAAGATAGCGCTGCACAACCAGAAGCAAGCAGAGGAAACGCGGGCCTTTGAACAGCTGATGACAGACCTGACTGTTTCAAGGGTAAATACTCTTAATTTCCCTCTACTTGTCATTTATTGGTGGCCTTTTCGGCATTAATGCATTCAGGGAAAAAGCTCTCTCTGTTACACAGCTTCAGCTAGAATACGCTGTCTGTTTAATGTCTGCTAGACTTCATCTGACTGAGGTTTTCTGTATTCAACATGTACTTTTTGTTTCTGTTCATGCGTTTATTCAGCATACCATATCGATGGCAATTAAAAAAACAGCAAACACTGAAACCCCCCAACCTAAACTGTCTTTGTTTTTAATTGCAATCGGCAATTCTACAGGATATGAATCAGAGCCACCCACCTAATGTTCCCCTGGTTGCACTGTGATGCATGGCCAAATGAAGCAGTGTTGCTCGCTAGGATACAGGACTGTATGCATGTCCTCAGACCCTGCTGTGTTTGCACCTTGTTATTCTATATAACAAAAAACGAAAGAACTGATGTGCACCCCTGCATCCTGGGCTCAGTGGACAGACTGGACTTGACTTGCATCGATATTTGAAGAAGCTTAAGCAAACAGATGATTTATCGTGTCATATTTAGGTGTCTTAAGCACAGCTAAAAGTAATCTCGATATTAATCCAGATGTCCCTTATGTGTCCACATTTTTGTGACATTTAGCTGAAAATAAAAATGTATTTCAGACTTATAATGAAGCATAAGAGTTTCGTGTCCCCTATTTAGAGTTCTGCAACCTGTAACATGAAATTATTTTTATTATTATTTTTAGTTTTACAATAGGGAGGGAAGGAACACTACAAACACATTACAGTCAATATTAATTTGTCTGGTTATATAGATATATATTTGTTCTTATATAGTTTTAGTTCTACTTTATAGTATAATCCTGATGTGTTGAGAATATGATGCACGTCATTTTTCTTTGACTCCACAAATCATTAAATCAAGAAGAGCTTGAATAGATTTTTTGACAGAAAAATAATGAGCATCCCTTTGATAATCTATTCTTCTTTCCAGCCATTCTTCTAGCCAAAATGTTTTACACCCCTTAAATGTTTCACACCCTTCACCCAGGGCTGGGCGATATAGAGAAAATCAAATATCATGGTATTTTTGACCAGATACCTCGATATTGATACCGCAACGATATTGTAGTGTTGCCTATTGGTGCTTTCACAAAATAGTTACACAATAAGATTTTAGATAAATAATCATCAGTAATGTGGATTGAATGACTAAGTGGGTAAAAGCAAATAATAGAACAGTTACAACAGCCTGGTAAGTTTAGAAAAGGACATCACTTCACTGTAATGCAGCCTTTAAAACCCGGAGAAGACAACACTTATGCCATATTATGGTATTCATAATCTAAGACGATATCTAGTCTAATATCTATCGATAAAAAATTGCTATATTGCCCAGCTCTACCTTCACCATACCTAGAGATTGGCATTGGGTACTTTCCATAAAATCATCTCTCAATGCAAATCAAACCAGCTATTAGACTAACTGAAATAAAACCTACAAAATTGTGTCCTTAAACGTTGGATTTTTCCTAATTCTTTTAATTAAGGCATTAAGATCAATATCCAAAAGATAATTTTTTTCTTCTTCTTTTTTCTCAACTTTAACATGGGTTCCTTCATTTATGAGCAGCACTGCATAAACAGACCTGCTATGTGTTTGCAGCTGTACGCGTCAGTTTCAAACTATAATCAGCCCTTTAGTGTTGTTATTCGCTCCCAGCTGATCCTAGGTCAGATTTGCAATTACTATGCCAGGTTTGGTGTTTAATTCTGGAAAGTATTCAAGCTCCACTCATTCAAGACGCTTCTTCACTTGCCTTTCACCAAGTTCCTCTAGATATCCTGGAGGATTCGGGACCTTTACAGGGCACATATTTGTGGATCTCAATCTGCAATTGTAGCAGCTCCCTGTATTTGGCATTCAAAATTAACAGAGCCAAAATCCTTTTTCAAAGGAGCATTTTAAATTTTATTTCTCCATCTCATGACAACTTCAAACATTCACTACACATCTAAGTATAAAACAGTATCCTCCTGAAGGACATAAAAGCCCTTTTTTTCTTTATTCCCATACCACTGGCTTTATAATATGCTCTTTCTATGAAAGGGAGAGTCATGAGTGGCCAGCCAAAGAGGATGTGGTTTTGAGGCCACAGTGAATGAAGTTTGCCATAAGGTATGAACTGTTAGTGACCTGTGAGACAGAAAAGCTCAGTCTGCAAGGCTGAGGCACGCCAGGACACAGGACACACTGCCAGCAAACAGCTGGAATTAGAAGTAGCTGCTTCAACATTTACTACAGGGACCCAAGGACTGAGTGTAAAGCCCCTGGGGGGCTCAGAAGAAATGTACATAGTACCCGAGTGCACAAACAGACTCCAGCCTTGTCTCAGCTCTGCTGTGTCTCTGCTGCATGCGGTTGGCATCACTGTGAACCATAAATGTGTAAAATCTGCATTTTTGCTGTTATGAAATAGCTAACACAACTGGAATAAGAGATTACATGGGTATTTGTTTTTTTTAAATACGTTTACATTTTTTTCATTTGGCCTAGATGGAGAATTAAATGTTGCTGGTGCGACTAGGGCTGCACAATTAATCACAGTTGTATCGAAATCGCAATATGGACTAGTGCAATATGAAAATCGCGGGGGGAATATTGGTTGATGGCAAAATATGTGTCGAACCATTCTGAATGAAGTATTGTGCTCCTGGGCCTACAAATCCTATCCTAAAGACTAAAGAAAAAAAATCTTGGTTTGGTACTGATCCTCGCAGATATCACAATGTAATCATTTTTATTTCTTTTGATGTTTACACTTTTCAATTAAAATGAGAATAATTATACAAAATGGTCATTCCCTCCAACATCGTGAATCATATCGCAATCGCAGTATCAGGCAAAATAATCCCAATTAGATATTTTCCTCATATTGTTCAATCCGGGTGGGGCGTCAAAATGAATCCCAGTAATGTCTAAGTTATGTTTGTTTGTATGTCCCTCTCTGTTTAGGCCAGCAGTGACAGTTGTAATCTGACTTTTATTGGCCACATTTTGCATCTGCTACATTTTGTATTGTATGGTGTGAAATGTGCCTCCTTTATCCGTTGTCAGGTTTGAGTGCTGCTTTCAAGGTTTCAAAGTATTTTCTCAGAATGAGAGACGCTCACTGTTTCTTGGAAGTTTTAAGTAAGACGTTGTACTAGTATCTTATCACGGTGTAATTGACAAGGGAAAATAACAACAGCATGACGGTCAGGGTTGCTTTTGCTTCTTTCAGGGCAAGAAACGATTGTTTTTCTGTTTCCGTCTACTGGCGGTTAAGATTAACTGTGTATGCTGATGAATTGAAATGAAAAAAAAGGAGTTGCTCGCAAACAAGAAAAATGCAGTCACTGCTAGTGTATATACATATATATATATATATGTATATATGTATGTGTGTGTATATTTCTAACACTTCACTGTAGTTACTACACATAAACTGAATGTTGAAATGTTGCACCAAAGGATAAGGGTTTTACTTCCACTTTTGAAGCCCATCCCTAAAATCTTTTCATATTCACAATCTCTTTGAGAGAGCCCTGTCCATTCGCCGGAAATCCATTGATAAAATCAATTAGGTCAGTCTTTGAGATTCAAATGTTGCCCTTTTGGAAGAATAAGGAAGAATTGCCTTTTCCTGATAACAGCTGATTGGCTCTGTTTACCTTTTAGTTTGGTAGAACAAGCCGCCTTCTGTGTTCGTTGTGGCATCTCCTGGTAGAGTGTAGCCAAGCTGCCCATTTCCCACAATGTGTCCCTTTAACTTGTGTCCCTTAAATTGCAATTATCGCTGCATTTTGATAAATTATTTTGGCAGTATTTGTTTTTACAGCAAAGCTGGATTAATTGAAATACATGCTTAAATGTACATGAATAGTATGGCTGTAACAGTTTATATGTTCACAGTCAAACACAGAATATACTGTATGTAGATTGATGCACGTACTTCAGAACCAAATTTCATGAACGAGACCTTCACCCGGAAACGTTCAGCACAACAAGCAGATTGGTGTGCGAATTAGTTAAAGGCAAAATATATGTCAAACCATTCAGAATGAAGTACTGTGGGGCTGCAGAGACGTCCTATCCTACAGACTAAAGGAAAAAGTCTTTGTTTGGTACAGATTATTGCAAAAAATCCCACTACATCACTAAACTGTAGTACATTTTTATTTGTGTTTCAATGAAAATGAGAATGATGATTCAAGAAAATTATCATTCCCTCCAATATCATGAATCCTACCGCATTGCAACATCATTCAAAAATAATTGCAATTTGACATTTTCCTCATATCATGCAGCCCTACTCCTAAACCAGGGTTTGGACCAAACCGTGTCTTCTGTGTACCGTTACACAGGTGTAGTACTTGTTTTGACTGACAAGTCGGCTCTATAGTAGCCGCTTGCCTCACACTATGACTTAGCATTTGAATGCTGTACATTCAGAGGTGGGTTTGAATGCTTTGAAGAGCCATTCATTGACAATTGTAAACAGCAGTGAGATCTTAGACACAAAGCTGTTATCTGGGTTTGTTTCTCTTATTTGAGAAAGGCAGGGGCCGTAACACCTTGACAATGTTGGGAAAGAAAAGCCTCATCAAAGCAAAATTTTCTTTAGAGATAAAGGCCCCATGTCCAGAACTCATAACCGCTTACAGTTGTTTCTTTTGTCCCCCTTTTGATTGACAGGTGCAGTTTCAGAAGGTCCAGCAGCTTCGTTTGACTCAATCTCGGGCGCAGTACTACGGCTCTCTGCCGAACGTCAATCAGATCGGCAACACCAGCACCGAATTCCAAGTGAGAGCTCATCACAGTCAAAGTACACAGCACCACTGAATACTAGGAATTCAAACTGCATTAACACCTCTCTTTGACAGTCAGCAAAACTGAACATTACGGACTGCTGAACCATTTATTAAGCCACATTCTTCAACCCCGGTAGAAACATTTTCAACTCGTCTTGGCGTCAGTACTCACTCCATCCATCGAAACATTTGTCGTCTCGAGACTCTTTATCTACTGATATTAAAAATCGGATCGGGAGCCAAAAAAAACTGATTGGGACATCCCTTTGTTACCAGGTTGCGCTTTGCATCCATGATGTCCCGTAAAACTGCATCAGAAGTTGTGACTAAGCCATATACACCTCAGTAGTATACTGTACGGACTAGTGGGGCTGTAAGCCAATTTGTCTTGTGTGTGTGAATCTACTCAAAGCAAAAGGATGTTTGGTGTTAAAACCAAACTTTCTTTAAAAAAAATTTAAAAAAAATCTTTAAAACCGTGCTTCCCTTGAGAACTACAAAATTCAAGGTCTTGTTCTCATTCAGGGGTTTTTCAAGGCCTGAGCACAACAGCCCTCAGTTCTAACATTACACTATTTATGTAATTATTCTTATATCAAACCATATTATATCATCCTTATTTAGTCAGATTTTACAGATAAATATGCAACTAAAAATAAACAATAAATACATCTAAATGCGCTAATATGTTACATATATAATTGCTTTTTTTCTTAAGATTTAATGTGTATCATAATATAATATATGACAAAAGTCAAATATTATGTTAATGTCTCTGATCTTTTTTTTAAATGTGGTGAAAGGTGTGAATGTGAAAGGTCGTTGTTGCAGATTATCAAAACACAAATAAATTAACAATGATGTTGCTCCCTTAACCCATCCTCAGGGCGCCTACTGTCAAAACCACGGACCTAAACTGGAAAGAATTACTGCACCTTCAGTAGTGCAAACAAGCTTCTCTGGAGAGTTTTAAATAATTCAGCTGTAGACTGGAAAATAGACGGAATAAAAGATCAGTGCAGTCGTTCAGTACTCCTTTAAGCAGAACAGTTCTGTATGTGATCCTGTCTGCTTCACTGCAGCACCGGGCCTGTATCTGTGTCAGGTCCCCAAGGAGTGGCCTGTGCTTGGATATGGGGGGGTCCAGGTGGAAGTGCCCTGGTTACTTGAAATAATGGCCCTTTGAGGTAGAGCAGTAATTGCAACACTGTGGTCACATCGAGAAGTCAATCCCCACACAGAGGGAGAAAACTCTCATTTAAGGAGTCCCTTCACCTTCACTTCAGGGAACAAATTTCCAAAAGATTCCACTTGATGAAAACCATTTGTGAGCCCAAATTAATTTAAATGAATGCAGAGTACTTAACGTAGCAGGCACTGAGCCCGCTAAAACTCACAAAAACTATTTTCCTTGAAATCCCAGTCTGCGATTGGTGTGCAGGGTGCAAATGATCAACTATCAAAAGTGGATCTTGTAGTCAAATTTGTGTGGTCTCTGAAAGTTGGTGCAAACATAGCAGTAATAAGTAATGGGGCTTTAAACTTTCTAAAAAGAGGAAGTTTTTTTCCCTTTCTGTGTACAATAAAAGACAAAGGCCTAAAAAAAAAAGTCAATGATTATTTCAATATCATGTTGTATAACGGTTTATAAACACTGAGGCTGTAGGCATTATTTGAGGTGTGAATATAAATGAAATATTGGTTTTGGCTTAATGAATGAAATTGGAGCACAGTACTACATTCAGATACAGCTGAAATGTAACTTAAATTACATTTGACAAAATGTGTGAAACTACAGTGTCTGATGTCTCTTTTCAGGGTGGCTTTCCATCCGGATTGGACTCGGTGAGAGGGACCCGCCACCATGGGCTGGTGGAGAGGGTCCACCGCAACCGCATCAATTCCCCCCATCGACGACCCATCGACAAGCACGGACGGCAGATATCCTTCCAAGCCTAAATCATTGACAGTGGGAGAACTCAAAGGGTGATCAGCAGTGTGGCAGTGGGTGTTGTGGCTTCCAGGTGGTTAGTCTTTATTGTTGTTTTTCTTTTTCAATTGCGGTTTTTGTGTGTGTGGTTTCAAGCCTGACGATGCTTACCAGTGTAGGCAGCTGTTTTGCAGCCCCAGGAACAGAATTAGTTATTATGCAAATTTGGAATGTGACGCAGAGACGGTGCGTTTTACCTGTGCGTAATGGACATTGACAGCAGGGGATTCTCAGCATACTCCGGTTGTTTATGCATGTGTGTATTTTAGCAGCAAACGTGATTTTTATGAGGTTGCAGAAGGTTCTAATTGTAACGGTGATTACACACAAGAGTGAGGAACATAAGGGATAGTGTTTGCACATAAGCTCTCAGCTACACCCTTTATTATTTCCCCAGAGTCTCCTCCAAGTTGGAGTGAGTAGAGCAAAGAAATCTTTTCTGCTACTTTTTTCGGCTTCACAAAATATTGATTTAAAAATGATTTTCTTTTATTTAAAAATGCTCCTCCTGACTACTGGATCTGTACTGTGCCCATAGTAATAGTCTGCTGTTCATAGAAGCAGTTTGTTCAGAAATAAGAAACTATATAATGCCATTATTGACCAATGCGAGTTGAGTATTCGACAAAGCCACGTGTGTGTGCTTGTGTGCGTGTGCGCGTGTGTGTGTGTGTGTTCTCCGCTGTTTGTACTCGTTGTGAAAACGTAGGCCACAAGAAGTAATGAGGTTGTTGTTATTTTTTAGACTTACTCTTAAACACAACATGCTAACCGGCAACATGGGATTCCATTCACTATGCTAAGCTAACTACAGACTGCGCTGACGGTGTTGCTCAGGACTAAAACAAAACGTGTGTTGGCCCACCTATCTACAGCTAGGGGAGACTGTGATTAATAAATAACCGGGAGAGTCCGGTACAACCTGACTCCCATATTCAAGTTTATGTTCTGCTTGTTCAACAGTTGTTTGGTAAATTACTCTTAAACACGTTTGGAGAGGATTTGAATTGGTATTTTTATTCTCAGTTCTTAACATTTTGGTGCTGGTGATTTTCATTTGGGGATGACTCAAACCTGCAAAATAAATCTCTATGCAGGAAAACCCCGGTTCTGTTTGTCTGGAGTCATGTGTGTTTGTCATGTGCAGGCAGGGTTGATGGGGGTGACCTACATTAAGAAGGATGTTTTGACTGTTTACGTTAACAAAGTTTAACCTGTATAGCCTAGCTCTAAGCATACTTGAATGTTTCAAAGGGTTTCTAATTGATAAACAGTGTAATTTAAACGGATTTAGTCAATATATGCAAGCGCTGTGGTTTGTCTTACATTTTCCTGTTTATTGTGAATGTAAGTTGTAATGTAGAAATCACTGTGATGTTCAAAGCATGGGTGGAAGCACTCGTTTAGATGTCTGCACAGAAGCAGTTGGCCCATTTGTATTTGGTGGGTGGGTAGCGCGCAAAACTTGTATCAGTAAACTAACAATATCAATATAATAACAATATTGATACAATTATATATTTCCTAGCCCTAATAAGCACATAGTTGTTCCTGTTTGTATCCTTAAAGAAAACGAGCATTTGCTAGAGCAGGCATGTGTGTGTGACAGAGAAGGTTGAAAGTCATGGACACGAAGAGGTCTAAGGTGGTTACTGAGTCACCTTCTCTGATCCAGAAGAGGAAAAAAAAACGACACGTATGAAAGTTTTTGCTGTACAGACTATACATTTGCCTACAATGTAAATCTGAAGTTCTTGGATGAGCTCAGCTCTGTATATCAGTTCGTTTGTATTATACGGTTAACATCGGAATAGGTGAAAGAGCAGTTTTAGAGTTCTTTAAGACCTTCTTGACGTTATCTATACTGTAAGAATGGAGGAGGATTTAAAAACAGTTCCAAACTAGAAATACTTACTTTAAGGCAGCCCAGTCAAAATATTGTCATGCTGTTTATCTTCAGTGATGCCTGTAAGGGAAGTGTTACACAAGCCAGTATACGACGATGCTAGTGAGCTTTGTTTTTGCTGTTCCTAAATACAGGGCAAATTGTTTGAGGAGAACATTCACTGGGGGCCCGCCTCCGCTTTAGGCAGGACTCCTGCATAAGCAAAAAAAATGTGTGAGCGTGCAAGTTAAAATGACATGTGGTGGTATTCATGCGACTGTTTGAGGATCGTTATCATCGGTGCCGCTGTCGGCACACAGCGCGTGATGTGCATGTAAGTAGCAGTAGTACTTAATGAAACAATCCATTTAGCTTTTACCGTGTTTTTTGAAAATGAAGCAACTGATTATGTTTTTAATGGCAAGATGAGAAGGCCGGTGGGGAGGGAGAGACCGACTGAGCCAGTGAAGAAGAAAATGTTCCACTTTCAACATGGTGGCTAATGCTGTGTGTGTGTGTGTGTGTGTGTGTCTCTGTGTGTCTCTGTGTGTTTGTGCATCTCTGTCCCTTCTATTGCAGCCAACTCTAAACTTGTTAAGGGGTCAACACAGTTTAAAGCGTTGAATTTGCACTAGGACCCTGAGAAACAAAACTTGAAGAGACTGACACATGACCTGAAACACAGAATCCCTCCCGACTTCTTTTTAGCGGTTAGATGAGATAAAATTCATAAGATCCAAGTCTTAATTCACTATCAAGACCCAGGACTAGGTGGACAGATTATATTCCCCGGTCCTTGCCCATATTTTTGACAATCAAACCCACACATAAGGCACATAAAGGGGTGGGGGGGCCGAGTTCTTGGCAGTTAGGTACTGTAGTTTGCTTCCTCCACTGAGAATTTAATTTAGTCTGGCAACTGCAAACTAGACCATTATCTGCAGTTTAAATGATGATAACAGGAAGCAGCACACCGTCTTGAAAAAGAATTTGTGTAGGTCTGTGGCTCTGGCTTAGCCAATCATGAAACCATATTTTGAAAATGGAGAAGTGGATTGTGGCTCTGATTGGTTTAAAAAAAAAAAAAATAGAGGGAGATTTTTTTATTAAGTCCCAATTTTACAACCACTGCTTGTGTAATGTATAGTTTCTTCATACTGGACACACAACTTAAGTTTGCAATCTACAGTTTAGTTTACTATTATAGTTGAATGGTGTGAGGTAAGAGCAAATGAAGGCGTTAAATAACCAGTTTGACAGATTTGTTCTCCTCTGCATGGAGGGGAAACCATAACATTGTCCTTTTCATTTAGTTGTATTTGTGTATATTTGAAAAGGAGCTTATCCTGTGTTTTGTGTGAGGGGTCATAGCAGGGATCTAGTCTCTGTAAATCTGTCCCCACACTGATAATAATTTGTTCTACACAGATGCTGTATAGAACCGTGACTGTCCTTGTCTGGCAACCACTCTCTGCTTTAATTTATTCTGGTGATCTGTCAACATTTTCAACTCCCCTTCCTCCCCAAGCAACTACCCAATGAGGAGCCTGTTTCCATAGCAGAGGAGCTGCACTTGCAAAGACTAAAGTAGTGACTGTTGGCAAGACAAAGCACCACCCTTCTGAAGTCCTGCCCTTCAACGGACAATGCCAGGAACTTTGACTCTGCATTCAGTAGTAAATCAAATAATGCAGTCATTGTTGTATTAAGTATTTGAAAAAGGCAGCTCCATTGCTCACACTTGTCTTTCATTGCTAGAGGGCTTAAATGAGAATTTTGTCTTTAAACATGTTAAACTATCATCCTCTTAAAATGTAAGGTCAGGCATTTAGAGCTTAGAGCTATAGTTAGTCATGGCCATGAAGAAGTGGAGACCATGGGCACTATACTTACGCCCCTTTCACACATGCAGTGCAAACCTGAAATTACCCGACATTACACCGGCAGAGCTGTACTTGAGAACACAAACGTCTGAATTAGTTTGATCGGACATCAAACAGAGTTGACCCTGCCAGCTCCCTTGTACAAAGACTGTAATCTCTGATTGAGCCAAGCTGTGAACAGAGCCCAATAAATATTTGTAAAGAGTATTCACAGCAAGTGAGTGGGCGTTTTTATGACTTTTCTATTTTGCGTTCACAAAACCAGAAGAAAACTAAAATCTGAGGGTGAAGAAGAATGGTGATTTAAAACATAGATGCCAATAAAAAAAAAAAAGGGACTGTCGGTAAGGGCCAACGCTGAAATCATCAGACAGATTCATGGAACGGCAAGAGAGTTGTTTATGACCAGGTTACGAACTAGCTATGAAGCGGTGTAAACTGCGCCATGTCCTGCCTTGTGCACGCTTTACCCAGGTGCTACCTCTCGTCCAAACCAAACAAAGTGCTTCCAGTAAGTGAGAACTCCTCTGGCACAGACAGTCTCCTGTTGTGAGCTACTCCTGTGAAAGGGAAACTCTGGACAATGTTGGCACCTAATTTGCCTGGCATTGTCCGGAGTTCACATGAGAAAACAGCTTTAAAGGTCCCATGGCATAAAAATTTCCCTCCATGAGTTTTTTTTTAACATTAATATGCGTTCCCCCAGCCTGCCTATGGGCCCCCAGTGGCTAGAAATGGCGATAGGTGTAAACCGAGCCCTGGGTATCCTGCTCTGCCATTTGAGAAAATGGCCAATCTGGAATCTTGCCCCTTATGAGGTAATAATGGGCAAGGTTACCTCCCCTTTCTCTGCTTCGTCAGGTCTGAGAACTTGGCCCACCCATGAGTGACAGACATCATGGCTTTCAAACGAGCAAAGTGGCAGTTGGTCAAGCCTACACACCACCAGCCTCCACCTAAGATACCTAGATACAGTATTAGGGGACTCCTAAGGTCTATATAAAAGCATCCAAAAAGCACCATGTCATGGGACCTTTTAGGATTGTAACTATGTTGTGTTCTACTTCCATTTCTTTCTGTGTGGTGAATCTAATAATAATGGAATGCATGCATGCAGTCTTTATAAATATGAACTTAATATCACAGTGATGTTTCTGTGTTTGTTCCAATAATTCCCTTGACAAAAACCTACATGGAGAGCTCTCCGTATGGAGCCGTGTACCTGTCCCCCCCTCTGGACAACAACTGGAGAAGGTGAGTAGCATATCTATCAAGCTGCTGGCAAAATGGTAATTGTGTTCTTCTTCCACGAGTGTTTCCTGTATCAACCCTCTCCGTGCCTACTAGTATTTCTATAGTCTTTTAGTCTTTCTATATCTAGGCACCGGTAAGTGGATAGTAAGTGGATGTCCAGGGTAGAACCAAGGCAGGGTGACGGGTGGAGTTGTTGACCTTCATTGTTTCTGCACAAATGTTTCAAGTGCTGGGTTAGTCCTGGGAAGGCGGTGTCTACCTAAAAGTGTTTGACAGATAGCCTTTACCTTTTAAAGGTCATGCCCAACAGCAATTGTCCTACGGTTTAGGGATTTTATGTTGTTACACTACCAATGCCCTGTGGTAAAGAATCTTCAGTTAAGCAGGAATTCAATAGCAGTACCGGCAGGAAAACATTGCTACCCTAGCTGGCCTTGACGTGGGCTGCAAAACTATTTTTTCAAGCTTTGGTTGTGCCTTCGTAAAGCAGTCAGTGTATTGGTAGATGGCTTTTCCTTCAGTGTTTACAAGGGAGTGAATTATGGCCCTGTGATAAAAAGCTCAGCCAAGCTCCTCCCCACTCACTCTCTTTCACTCTTGCTCCGTCTCCACTCTCGTGTTTTGTATGCCGGCTTAGGCTGGCTGCCAATCACCCTGCCTCGTCTTCTTCCACAGCGCAGACAGACATTTGCCAGGCTCTGTGTGGAGCGTACTGTAACAGCTTGTACTGTAGAAGTGAATAAAGCCCACGCCCTCTCATCATCGTTGAATGCACAAAACAGGTTGGCTGACAAACGTCCTCACGGAGCAACCAGACGTCTGTGTTCTCAAAACGTGTGTGTTTTTGGGAAAGCCATGTGGCACAAAGCAATGAATGCAGAATTTAATTTTTAACAGTTTTGTCGCACTTTGTGTTCTATAAATCATTTCATGTAGGTACATGCAGGCTGGCTAGTAGACTTATGATTCATTATTTACATAAAGGGAACCTCTGAATTGATGAAACTAATCTTTCTGTAGCGTAAACCAATTTGTTAAATGCTGTAAAATGATGGACAACAGCATTTTGTGACCATTATTTTTCATCGATTTACATACATGGTTTCTGTAGACAGTCCTGTTTGTGATTTAACAGCTACAGTCACAGCACAGCATTTATCTCTTTTGTATTCTACTCATCTCTCTCTACTTTGATTGTTTCTTCTCTTTTAACCATTCCACACTATATGTGATTGGCATCCGCTCTGTCAAGTCTCTGCAGGCCAAGCCTAGCTTCCTGCTTCAACCTGCAGCAGATTGTTGACACAGTGTGAAACAGGGACAAACTAACCCCTCAGCAGTGTGATTTTGGCCCTCTTCACTTTCATATAGTTTTGTGTTTTCTTAAGCTGGCTTTGTCCAAACAGACAAGAGTCTGAATGATTAGAGAGCAGCTGAATGTCCACTAATCTATAAGAACATTTTACACAAGCTTTAGTTTTCTTTGTCTTTTCAGTTGATTATGTATTTATCTGACTTTAGGGGTGTGATCATCTCACTTTTAAAACAACGGGTTGATTTGACCAACATCTTTATTGCTTGCATCTTTCTTCTAAAGGTTTAGCCAAGACAAGCATGGGTGCTCTTTGCTACTCCTTCTTATTCCTAGTAACTAAGTGTTATCCTGCTAAATAAAAAGCTGGGCATTAAACCCTACTGAAATTTAGTGATCTGGCAGAATGTCTTGAGTGAATTATACTTTGATCAGCTGCCTGCTGTCCAACCAGCCTCTCGAGCCCTGATGATGGCTTAGAGCAAACAACAAGGGGACAGAGAGAGGGATTGTTTCAAAAGCACCAACTACAAATACAACATTTTATTTTTGCTTTGTAACTGCATGTTTGTATTAAGATAACTTGTGCCAAGCCTCCCAGCCATTGATGGATCACAACTTGGAGGCAGCAGGCCAGTGCTCAGGGAGCGTAGGCACGACAGAAATGCAGGGGAACAGAGCTGTTCACATAGCCTTTAACCGCTCCGTGACCAGAAGTCTCGGCCAACAGATTTTATCATCTCTCTGGATTTTGTGAATTTTTTTTTTCTACTGGAAAAGAAGTGGTGATTTCCCAACTTTGTCCATCTGCAGTGTTTCAAACATTGATTTAAAAAAAAATCTGTCCTCTAGAGTTTACTCAAAGTATAGTACTTTTTTTGGAAATGTGCCGCGTCTGAATCCGACGCTGGGAAGAGAAGGGGATTGGTTCCCGGCTCCTCAGGCATCAGACCTGAGTCCAGCCCCGTATGTGTTCCTTCGGAGACCATCTGTTTCAGGGTCAGGGCCTCGATCCAGTCCCACGCCCTCCTCCTCTTCCATTCACCCATCTTTGGCTTGCTATTCCTCCACCAGCCTCTCTCGGGATGAAATCTCAGACCCCGCTCCCTGGAGATTGCTCTGTAGAAAGGCCCTCCAGTGGAGAGATTTTTAAAAGGCCGTTTTTAGAAGATTTGGTGCGATGATTCTCCGAGGGCTTCTAACATCCATCTAGCTGGTCTGATCACTTCCCAAGTTTGTGTTACTGCTCATAATGACCATCCTTTTTTTTTCTTACTCAAAAATCGCATCACAAATTTGTTCACAGACCGTTGTTTGACAGTTTGTTTCATCTTTAATGCTGCACTATTTTGCCTGGTTAAAGTAGCTGAGCCTTGTTTCTAGATGTATACTATTTGCTTGGTTAGTTAATTTAGTGGGTTTGTTTCAGCATGATTGCACTTTTCTCAACATGAGATAATCCAGCAGGAGAACATGTACCGGTTAGATGCTAAAACCAAGATGTCATTGTGTCAGAGGGTTGTTGAATGGGAGGAGTGCCACAGTTTATGTGCATTCCATAGCTCTAAATATAAATACGCGCTATCACACCCAACAGTGACAAGCATAGTGGCTACACCAGGTGATATGACACATGTGGAGGTATTATAGTCACTCTTTTGCTCATTGAATGTCCAATTGCATGAAAGGACCCTGATATGCCCCCGATGGGTCACTGTAGTATGACTGGAGACCCACAGGCTCTGATGTTGCATCAAGTTGAACTTGTAAGGCCTTCATCACAGCATTGGTATTAGACTGACCATCCAGCATGTCTCAAGTTTACCAAAGTGTTTCAAAGGTTTATGAAAAGCAACTGTTTAGCTTTTACTGATGAACAGCATCGGTGGTTCATCATAGCAAAACATACAGAGTCAATCCATAGAGACACATTGCCACCGGCTGCACCTTGCTTACGCATGCTACCTGGGAGATGTATGAGCACACAGCTGCGTGTTGTAAATAAAATATAAATAGCATCGTAGTCCTCAAGTTAATTACACAAATCTGGTAATGCAGGAACATCACAAAAAACAAATTGTCAACACTAGAAGAACTTGTCACTTTAAGTTTACCCTCCACATCTATGAAGGTAAATATGGTGCAAAATGTAATCGCTTGTAGAATGTGATGTTGGGTCTTGAGGAACAAAACATTTGAACCTTTATGTTAAAAGTCGCACTTGCAAAAAATATTAGAGGCACGCAGATTTGCCCCTTTGTGATACGAGAAAGCAGAATTGTGACGTTGCAGTGACGGATTTGAGAGGTGTGGAGTTGTGGTTGTGATGGAAAGTGGACCTGAGTAAAAAATAAATGATTACAACATATTATGTATGAGTACATTTGGCATCACAAGTTTGCAGCTGTTGTGTTCATTTAAATATCAATCTACACATAAATATTTTCTCTGTGTCTTCACATTCAGGATACGGGTATGTGAACCTTTTTTAAGAATTGCAAATTTTAACGTACAAGTTCAGATTTTTTGTTTTGCAATTTGCACCATGTTTACCTTCATACAGATGAAGTGCTTTAGATAATCTGGACTGTTGGCTTTTCAACAAGCTCTACTCTACATCTGACCTCTTGTTTTTTTTTCCCTGTCTGACTTAATTCTAGAAATGTCATTGTGTTCCCAAATTGTTTTGATTACAGTGTTATCATAACCAAAATAAATTATGACCCAAACCATGACATAAGAACACAAGTTGTAATAAGCTGAAATTATACTTTAACTCTAAATGTCGTTGAACTTTTTAGACGAAGAAACCAGCAAGTACTTCTTAAATTAAAGCTGAAAAATAAGCCAAGTAACAAGAGTCTGTAGATGTTTTCTGGTATGTGGGCAGTGTTGCTTCGGTGAACTCTCAGCCTAAGAAAGAGTCAAGACCCCTTTTTTCTGAATGATTCAGAAAAATTCACTTAGTCATTGTTCCCACTCCATAGTTTATCAGGCTTTGACAATGACCCTTCACTTCAAGTGTTTTATGTTGTTTCTTTGGAGAGCCATTTCCAAGAGTTCTTGCTTTCTCTTCTCTTTCTTTCTTTTGGAGTTTCCACTCTGGTTTTAAGGTATTTTGTCTTTCCATTTTCCTCAAATATAGGGTGGATTCTGCTGGATCCATGTGTTTTCCAGCATCTTTCTTCCTTCCTTACATGTGCCAGCACAGGCTGATCGTACTACTTTCATCCAGTGAATTTCTTTCATCTTTTTTCCTCTGTCTCTCTTTTGAAGGGAACAGCAGCCATGGACTGAGGAAAAACGGCCTGGGTTTAGATTAATATCACAACTCAACAGGTGACCCTTGATCCCTCTCTCTCTCTCTCTCTCTCATTCACTCAGTCTATATGTGCTTCTTTATCCCATGCTCACACAGAGACCAACAATTCTGTTCTTTGTATTTTTGCAATCTCTCTTGGCTTCACTGCGTACTGGTTTCAATCTTTTGTAAATCTCTGCCTGATTTGTAACATCTGAATAATCCACTCCTTTCTTCCTTTGAAGCACTGAAATAGAAGGCCACAAATCTCAGCTAAAGACTCATGGTTGAATTATTTTTTCTCCTCATAGTTTTCTACTTATCTTTCCAGTTTGGTATTTCTGAAAATGTAATCAATAATTCCTTTCTTACTAACCCGACTTTAGGACTCGTGGCTCCTTCACACTCTTAACATCAAGGCTTCTTATTCACATTTTCTCACTTTCAGTCTTTTTACATCCTTATTTCAGGTTTTGTCTTTGTACTGATTTTGAAACTGATTGAAATACAGTTTTCTGGATTCAATGTGAATCCAGTTAGTGTTGACCACTGAGAAGGCATGGGCAGTGCTATGGGATCAACACAGAGAGGAGTTCAGAGTACATCCCCAAAGTCATTCGTTAAAAATTGTATTATTTTTGTTTTGAAAGATTTTAAATGGATGCATTGCTTATCAAACAAGTTTCACTCAGGGTTATTGGAGACATTTATTTGTAAACGTGTACTTTAAAATTTTGGGGAATGTGGTTAATTGCTGTCTCACCAAGAGTTGGATGAGAAAATGATCAAACTATGTTGTGTATATGTTACCTCTCTGGTTTCAATACAGAGTTAGTTTATCTTAGCATTTAACTGTCTGCTGGCAGCAGTGTTATAGTCAAGACCCACTTAACCGAGACCGAGTCATTACCAAGTGTGTCCAGACCAAGACCAGGGCAGAGCAAGACCAAACCAGTGCCAGACAGACATAACTACATCTTCTGTCTTCAAGATTGACTTTCTTAGGCGTGCGTGTTAAGGGGATGGGGAGAGGGGGTTAACAGTAACAAATTTCCATTTAGAAATGAGTCAAGCAAGTTGAAGCAGGAAGTTTCATATCCAATCAAAATACAGAAAAAAAGACATCTGCAGTTTTGGTCTTGACCTGTCTGGATATAAAACCTCAAGTCCTCTTTATCCAAGAGTTATTTTATGTGACTTCACTGTGTGTGTGAAGCCAGTAGCTTCACTATGCGCTAACAGGACTTCTGAGATGCTGTGTGCAGTCACTGTGCCCAGCTGTAAAGAAACGGCTTCGATGCTTAAGCTTACTACTCCTTAAACTAATATATTATAAAAACACACATACAGAGTGTCTGAGTGTTGTTTAAAGTAATTAAACTGTAAAAAAGCCAGTCTTTTCGAATGTTAAATATTGTCAACCTCTGCACAATGAAGCACAAACATCCAAGTGAAGTAACTAGTGGGCAATTTGAGGAGGGATGCTATCCTGCTTTAGCCTAGAAATCCAGAACCAAATCCGAAAGATTAAGAGTCTGGCTATGAGTAACACTACGACCAATTTGTATACTGACAGATTTTAAACTTCAACGTAGTTGGATAACACTACAACCAATGTTTACGGACTGATTCCGGACTTGACGTTGCATTGGTGTCGTCATCTGTTTAGCTCATATATGATACACCGATGTGATTGGTGCAGCTCGGCTCCAAGGGCATAGGTAATGAACGTCATTACTCATTGCTTTAGTGACTCGCTGAGAAAATTCAAATTGTGGGCTCAGGAAAACTCTGGATTTGCAGGGTAATCCTGCTCGACAGTGTTCAATCAAAAAACAAATAGCTAATTATATGACAGTGGGAGCTCCCGTATGTCTTCTTTTACAAACCGGTCAAATGGCCTCCAGATTTTCTCATACACCCCCAATTTGCCTCTCTCCATGGACATACAATGCGCCATGTTCTTGATCCAGGCGCTAATTGTAGGTGCCTCCATTTTCTGCCAGATAAGAGCTAAACTTTGTGATATTACATATCAGATTTGTTGGCTAGTTTTTGATACCAAACACTTCAAAATGTCAGTATTCTTTGAAAATTAGTATTTGGGCTGTAAAAACTCACAATGTTATAAATGTGTACATAGCGCATTAATTTATATATATGTAATTTTTGTTTTAGCAAATGGTAATTTATATATATATTGCTTCTGCAAACTGAAATGGTGAGCTTGTTTTAATTTTTTTCCTGTCAAAACATGGCAAATTTATTCCATTACACACAATGAGTTTTCCATCATTGGAATATTGCATTTTCCTCAATTGCTGTGTTGCTTGCCATGTTTGGAATTTGAAATACAACTTAAAAGCAACACGTAAGCTATATAGACATTCTGGCTGGTGAGTGATCACTTTGATAATCTTTACTTATGTTTATCATCAAATTTACAGTAATTGCATCAGTTATTTTTACATTTACAAGACAACCAAACATTTGCAAATCATTTTGCATGTAAAACTCTCTTAACGTTTAAAGTTAGAATTTCAAAGATCTCTTTTTTGTTGTCTTTGGCAACTATAAGCGGTAACTGAAGGTATGTTTTTTGGGTCTCACTTCCCAGAGATCCAAACAGTGCAGCTTTCTACCCACCGGTGAGTTAAAGAGGGAGATGGTTGCGTTAGCTCAGCCTACACTCTGGTGGACCAACCACTGCTGGCTGAGTGCTATACCATTAATTGTGTGTCGCTTGTGATTTTTTTTCACAGCATTGTTGCCAAAGACACCCAGTTTGTAATCCTGCAAATTTAAGGGCTTGCATCACTGGGCCATAGGCTCAATCACCATTGTGTGACCTCATGCGGTGATAGATAGTGACTCAGCAGACAGTTATATAAATAAAAATCGTTGAGATTATTACTTTAAACTATGATCTTGGGACCCTATTGCTGTGTGATTGCTACACTGTACCTGAAGGAAATGAATGACTCATAAAAGAACCCATTAAGGCTTAATGGATAACACTAGAGAAGGCTCGCAACTGGAGTGAAATAGGACTCTGTGTGTGCGTGTTTATAAAAAGATACTGGATCTTCATTTCATTTAGAGATTTTTTTACAAATATTGTCAAGTTGTCAGTTCCCTGTATTTCATGTCAATGTCAAATGTCATCAATATAATTAGGGAAAAACAGACGTATTGCTATGATTATTTCATCTCTGAGCCAAAATGTGTTTTCACCTCAGACTGATTTACACAAACAACATTTAGTCCAGAACCTGCTAATGAATGCAGCTTGTGTGGAGGCAGAGCAGGAAGCAGAATGACTCATTGGCGTTACGGCCCTGAGGATTCCTCTGCCTCTGTCCAAGGTGCTGGAACACTTTGCATAATTTTCCTCTTCGTCCTTCACAGAACCAACTCGGACTCTGCTCTCCACACGAGCGCTATGAACCCAAACCCTCAGGATCCCTTTGGCATGAACCAGCAGATGGGTCGAGGTCCCCTCCAGCGCAATGGTAAGAGTAGCACACACACACACACACACACACACACACACTACCAGAACACAAGAGAGTTCGCCTTCAAAGAGAGTAGTTTCTTTATTTGTGTCCGCTTGACTGTGTTTTGTAAACTATCTCCTGCAAGACATGTTCTTGTTTTAATGTGTCTTTAACTGTGAGACAGCTAACGGAGGCTTGTATTTTACATCAGCTCCATCATTTGGATCCATTTAGTCTTTTTACACATTTTTTTTGCCATTCAAACTGCACAATTTAAAACTTCTTGTGTCGAGCTTTAAACCAGTTACATACCTGAAAGATAGATAGATAGATAGATAGATAGATAAATAGATTTATCTGTACTGATCTCAGTTCCTCAATCACTGTTATTGGCCAGCCACCTATTTTGCATCATTAGACCTCTATCTCAACTAGGCATGGACTGGTATACGATTCTGACGTTATAACCTTCAGCAAAAAAAATGCGGTATTGCAATTACATTTGTAAAGTGTTTTTTTATTTTATTTTAAATGTCTGGGTAAAAAACAACTTTGAACACAATGCTTTTTTATTTAAAAAAGTGCCGCACACTGGCAGAGAGAAGGATAACTAAACAGCAGTTTCTCTCCTTGACCACTGATGAAAACCGCTCATACCTTAGGAAAGGTATGAAACCGTGGTATACCTTGAAAATGGAAACCGGCCCATGCCTAACCTCAACAAGCTAACAGAAGCCTTTTAGTTAGATAGTTTTAGAGAATACTATAGATCCATGTAGAAACTGATAGAAGCGCAGAGCTCTGAAAAAGAGTCGTAATTACATCTCTATCTGCTACTTGAGCACCACGGACAGCGCCATGGATTAACAATAAGGATTAACAATAGTTAAACTTAAATCATGGTCCTGCGGAGGCTCCACGCAGAGTTTTTGCCACAGCCTGTATAAGTGGCCTGAAGTTCATACTTGTGCGTTGGTGTGTGCGTTGATCTAATAGCAGGGCCGGCGTTTGTGTGTATATGTGGTGCGGCGTGGTGTGATGGAGCCAGTGAGAGAGTGACGCGATTAGATTCAGATTGAGTAGCAACTCTAGGTTCCTAGTGAGAGAAACAAAGTGTTTTCCCTGTGCTTTCTGACCACAGTGGGAAATCTGGAGCATGATTACATGTTGTCTATGGAGGACAAACGGGAAATGAGTTGGGGAAAAATGCAACGCTAAATTCACGGCCGAGTAATGTTTAGTTACATATTTCAAGAGGTTGTCAGGCTACGGTATAGGGTCTGGCATAAGTCCTTGTCTCCAGGTACCTACGTACGTAACCACGGCATAGCTTTTACGCAGATAACATACGTCACGCTTTAGCCTACGTATATTTCAAAACATTTTACTCAACATAATAATAACTCTGCATTAGATATTAGAAATATTAAATAAAACACAAGTCTTGAGTAATTCGTTATTATCATCGCCTACCCATAGAGCTGCTAACTCTTGACAGATTTCCTCACTATCGTTATGGAAAAAGATCTTGTTATACTGATTTTTGGTTTGGCTGCATTGACATTGGCAGTACATTCCCCAAGTCATGCACTTGGGGAACTGACATTCACATAAAATATTGAATGCCTTTTTTAAATATTACGTGCCTTTGCGGTCTCTGTTAGAAAAAAAAACACTTCCCTACACATCATAGGGCTGCACAATACATTGTTTTTTTGAATCATCATTCAAAAAAATATAAACTTGCACAATAAACACACTGCAAAAAACTGCACTTCAAATTCAACTGCCTTTCTTGTTTTTATTGTGCCTTTTTATGTTCAATTCAAAGTTCAATTTGTTCAAAGGAATGTTAGAAATCAATGCCTTTCATTTGTTTTAAATTCAACATTTCAATCAATTTGTTGTATTTCAGCAGAATACTGGAAGCAGCAGAAATGCAGAACACTTTAATATCTGTTTACATATCACAAGTAATCTCATTATCGCGGTATTCAACACCCAATGTTGCATATCACATATTTATTCTCATTTTGTGCAGCCCTAATAAATAATATATTCACAGTATGACAAGCGCACCACCCTCCAAGGGTAGGAAACAGCGGAGAGAGTCTAATGAAGAACCACTTGTTTTTTGAGACATCACCCGAAACTCTCCAGTGCATTGTACTTTGTCGAAGCCGAGCAGCCTTGTGAAGCCAGAGCTCGACTGTATGCGTTGCAGCACAGAGTCAACATGTTTTCAACTCCGTCACATGCACTATGCAGGCTGCTCCTGCACCGGGCCCATGTCATAATAATCATGCTAGTTTATGGTGTTTGTGTTGCTTCTCTGCTGGTCATTTATTAACAGAGAACACAGTCCATCCAGCCAGCTGCTTTTCAGTCTTGTACAATATACACAAATCCCCGTCAGGGCTTTTGTTGGTTCGAAATGTTGTGTAAATTGTTTTTGTAGTTGAATTGTAATTGGTCCAAAGGAAAAAAGATCTAAAAGTCCTATAATGACTCGTCTTTCCTCTTTCTGCCTCTCCTGACCTGTTTCAGCCTGAGCGTCTAGTGTGTTTCTGACAGTGTTTGTCTCGTTTGTCTGATCTCAGCGCTGATGAAGTGTGTGGATAAGAGCAGTGGAGTATTTTTCACTGTGTTTAGTCAAGTTTAAACAGGATATTATAAGAGCTGGGCCAAGTATGAGCTTCACACACTTCCAGATTCAACCCAGTGTATATAAATAAATTGTCTGTTGTGCTTTAAATTGCTCACCTTAGACCCAGTTGGAAATGTTGGCCTGCATGTGTCGTTTACAAAAATAGCTGAAATTAGGTAATTCATGTTCATGATTGCTTCATGTTTTGTCATGCACATGTCCCGTGAAACGATAATTTTAATTTCAGACTAATCTACAGATTATTTTCCAGGTTAATCATTTGGTCCCATAAATCCTATGACAAGTTCCCAAAGTCAATGATGACATTTTAAAATGTCATATTTAGTCCAATGAACGGTCCAAAACCCAAAGATATTCTGTTTACCCTCACAGAAGACAAAAGAATATTTCAATTTATGAAGCTGTGAATGAAAACCAGTGTTTGAGAAATAAATTAAAGTTAAGATAAGTTAAGATTTTTCCTTTTTAATTTCATCTTAATTGAAAGAAAAACACAGCAAACCCTGTATCAGGACAGATTTGATTCAATTATCAAAATTCTTTCTGATTAATTTTCTGTGGATTTACTAATTTGAAAAAAATTGGATTAAAGTATTTGTGCAGAACCTCCTTTAATGCAGAGCTGCCAGCACGCCTGGATTTAATCCCTTCTAGTTAAACTGTATATGTGGGGAGATGATTATATTTAGGTGTAAATGTTTTTAACGGTCTGTGTTATATAACTTTTATAAATGTAATTGATTGTGTTTTGCCTCTTGGCCAGGACTCCCTTGAAAAAGAGGTTTTTAATCTCAACGGGACTTTCCTGGTCAAATAAAGGTTAAATAAAAAAGAAAAGAAAAAAAGGTGAACTGAGCTGGCTGTGGAGGATCACATAGTGTATACAGTACAGTTTTCTTGCATAGCCTCCTGGGTATAGTCTACCAGCACATACTACACATATCTGTATTGTACAGGCTGCACATATGTCCTTTCCTCTAGAGGAAGCTAGGACACCAAACTGGTTTATGTTAGGGAGCAAACAGCACAGCCTCTTCGGCTCACTGGGAACCCCCAGGGCCTCTTTGACACTGTTAAATGTTTCAGCAGGTTTGGAGTGGTGTTAAGCCCTGGCTGATTAAAGAAGCATCTAAATAGAAATTACAGCTATGAGTCACACTGCCGGGATGGAAACACTTTGATCAGAGGAGTTCAGCTCCGGTCTTTTTGGTGCAATCTCCTTTCTGCCAACTGTTGTCAGTGGAAAAGGAGCAGCATCAGTCATCTAATGTTATGTTAACCCATGCAGCTGAAAGGCCTCTGATTACTGCAATGCTCTAGCAATATACAGTCACAGTGTTGTTTTTTAAATATATTTCTTGACCCATATTGCACAGTGTAAGTGATCCAGCCAGGGACACAAACCAGCCGTTTTCCATCCCAGTTGTCCTGTTTCCGTTCCACTTGCACCTCTGCAAGCAATAGCGAGTAGACTCGTTTTAAAGGGGAAATGTAAGGCTGCCAGTAGGGCTGTATCTAATAGTTTGAAGCTTCATTCAATATGTTGACATTTAAATTCTATATCAACATTCAATCAAACTATTTATTCTGTTTAAACCCAGTATTTCTACTCAGTTGCGGATAAAGATTTGACTACAATAATATTGTTAGTATTATACTTTTGTTTGTAGAATTATATCCCAATGGTGGCTGCGTAGGATTGTTACCAACTTGATCCGTGTGATCCAAACACTTACAGTAACTCAAGAGTACTGTAAAGTCAAATGGAAAAACATAGATGTAATCATTTCATAAAATCATGACATGTTTTTACCTAACAAATATTCGGCTTCAATCCATATTTGTTGCTGTTTATCCCTTCAAATACATTTTCTCTGGCGTAAAAAAAAACCAGATGTTTGGTCCGCACTTGCATTAACGGGGCGCTCTAGCAGTGACCAAACTGCACAATAAATTGCATTCATATAACTAAAACGAGGATTTTGTATGAGAATTTATTTTAATTTTGGGGTGATGGTGTCCTAAAACATGACAACAGACATTCAAAGCTTTATTTGAAAACCTTGTTTAAAGCGTTGAATGGGACATTCGGTACAGTCCTAGATGCCAGACTCTTGTACCTCATTGTCCTATCTGCTCAACAGCCGGAAAGCTGCCTCTCCAAAATGAACAAGCCTCAGAGAGACTGAGAGCATGAAAGGACAAGGACTTGGTGGGCAATGGTTCAAAAAGCTAATGGAAGTCTGAGCTATGAGGAGACTTGAAAGAGACGTCAAGAGAAAAGAAAAAATATTTTCCTAATAAGTAACCGAGTGCACTAAAGTGTTTTTTGCTGAACACTAAAGATACACATGGAATAGACAAAAGTTAAAAGGAGGGAAAGACAAAGGCATGTGTCTCTGGCATCGGTTCTACAGTAAAAAAAACCGAAGAAAGAGGCTTTTTGTGGCATGGGAAAAACAATGGCCCTTTCTTCATTGCTCATCAGTCTATGAACCCCCCTCCCCCCCCCCCATAACCCAGCTTAACCTCCTCCCTGTCCTCATCTCTGTGACTGATAACATGATGCCAGATGCCCAGCTGTTGTGTTTATGAAACTATACAGTAATTGCCATGAGTATTCCAAAGGGCCTGTTCCTGTCAGAGCGACTGATTATTGTTTCTGACATGCCGGAATAATTCAAACCGCTCGTTATTATTGAATATCCTCTAATGTTCCTCTGCTTTTTTAGTTTTATGTCTTTTCTTTATTCCTCCATTGAAATTGCCTCAACGTCGTCTTCATTTTTCTTGTTTGTTTCTTTCTCCTCAAGGCTGGAATGCAGCGAGTGTGAATGAGTCAGAGCTGGACGGCTCCGGAAATGGTGAGTTGCACATTCCTTCAGTGAGCGAGGGATAATATCCATTAGTTTGTCTTGTAGAAAACATGTTTAATTCAAGTATCTTCTTCTCCGCAGTCTTCTCCTTCCCCACCCTGACTAACGAGGAGAATCTAATAGGTGTCAATAAGCCCCTTCCCAAACAGCTTTGGGAGGCCAAGAAGGTGAGGCAGTTTCTCACTTAGTACTTCTTACATTAATGTCTGGTTGATTTCTGTCTGTGCTGTTTGACAGATGATCGACTGCATGTTTTGGCATTCATTGCCCTCGCATCGTGGTGCGCTGTTGCCGTGCTTACAATGAAAATGACCGACCGCACAAACATGTATGTCTTTTGAGAAAGGCCACTTTGTCACATTAGGTGATTGACACACTATGTTCCTGTTGACTGACAGGTTAGACTCCACACTGAACCTGTTTTTTCTGCATGGCTGCCAGTATCAGGCAGGCTGGGTCGGAGACTAATATCTGGGATTAGGAATGTCAATGATACGACATTTAAAGCATTATGAAACTTCAGAACAAAAAAGGCATATTTTTGCTAATGTGGAATGTTGCACTTTATTGTTAATTTATATTGTAATATTAAAGAGAATATTATCATGTTAAATTGAACAGGACGCTGTGTGCACCAAACAAAGACACAGACTTTTAAAAAGGAGCCGTTGAATAGAGGAGACACTGCTTCGAAATCAATTTTTTTAATATTTAAAGATTTATCAAAAAATATTTATTCTTCACACTTTTTTTATAAATGTTTGTTTATGTAACTTTAACTGTTTTGCTTGCAGAAAGCTTAAAGATTTGATTATTTCGAAGCTCCGTCAGACGCTGAGCAACGTTGCCGTCCCCTGGCGATCTGATTGCGAGTAACCACGATTGGACGATAAGAAAATAGTAACAACCCCCCCGTTTCTTTGAAAATGTCATAATAACAATTCAGTGTTTGATCTGTATAGTGAGGTATACACATTTTGAATTTCAGGAAAAGAGAGCAGTAATATGCGATTTTGCCATTGGTATCCGCAGATTTAGGAAATGGTATATAAGAGAAAGCGTTAGACCACAGCATCCCTAAGGTCCCAATGGCAGCCATCATGTTGTCTTTTTTTTGGTTGGAGTTGTCATATCTTTTGCCTATTTTGCCCATTCAGTCTTAATGCCAAAAACATTTCTTTGTTGAAAGGCTGAATAGCAATCTACATTATGCAATCAACCTGGAACTAATGTTCTGTTGATTAAATATGCAGTGTGGGAATGTTATCTAATTGTATTTTTTGTGTTTCTGTCTCAGGTCCAGTCTCTGGCATCAAGGCCTAAATCATGTGAAGTGCCTGGAATCAAGTAAGTCTAAGGGCAGAAGTCAGTGTGTATTGTTTTTTTTGCTTAATCATAAATAAACCTTTTCTTTTTATTCTATTGCACCCAGAGGATTAGTGTGATGATATACAAAGGCGGGCCACACAGGCAGTAGCTGCTTTAGCTGGTCAACAGTAACAATGGAATCCCAAGAAATAAAATGCCTCACATTCCCACCTCGACAGGATGTCTGTGTGTCCTCTTTAGACCTCTAACACCCCCTTTTGAAAAAAGAGGAACAGAGTCATTACAATCAGATTCCATGGGCGATGTTTTCTCACCGCCAAAGACTTCCGGTGTCATGTCATGATTTAGAAGGAAACCGCCGTCTCTATTTTTTTTTTTTTTTTAGTCAACTCATTTCCTGTATCCTCATTTTTTTTTTTAAGCAAAAATGCAAAATGGTCTAGATGACAATGTATAGAAAGTACACTACTCATACCGAAGAAGGCACAGTGCACCTCCTGCACAATCCTTCCCTGCGACCAAATGTTCCCACACCGAAACAAAGAGAGGAAATACGGGAAGGAGGGAGACGCGGCAAAAACACAACAGCAAGAACAATGTCTGCACCTCACAAACAAGACACACAGAAACAGACACACACAAACAAACAAACAAGAGGCAATGACAGGGAGACTGGCATAAGACAAAAGGAACACACGCACCAATAGAAGCAAGAAGGCTGTAGCACAGGTCTACAGCATGGATTTCAAAGATTCAGCAATGCTTAGCCAAGTGTCCAAAGTCTTTCCTGCGGCTCCATTAATGCGAGCCGTAGAGAGCTACATGTAAATGACATCCAAAAAGGAACGGCTCTATGTACGAATGGACAAAGTCATAAAGTGGTTTCCCATGGGTTGCACTCATTCTCTTGGCCGCTGTAAGTCCAGCAAACACCGCACGTTTTTGAGTTTTAAAGAGTTGGATGGCTGACCGATCATTCAGAATCAAAACATGGACAGTAACAGTTCCGGTATAATTAATCAGGGCAAATATTTTGGATGCAATGTTGTTCCAAAACTGATCAACAGGAGAGCACTTCCAGATCATGTGAAGATATGTACCTTTGTGCTTTTAGTAGGTAACAAGCCAACCTCGCGAAAAATGTCTTTTAGACAATGAACCCCCCTCTGCTGTTTTAGGCCTCCCACCAATCAGGAGTGCTGTGTTGTTGAATAATTGAGAAAATGTGTGCCAGTTACAAACTATAATGCAGTATGTTTCAGCCAATCTCTAAGTTTTGATAATTTGAGAGATAATGGGGCCAAAGCGGGGCTAGTTTGTTAGAAACCATGGCAAAAAAATTGTCATGGAGTGACCAAGGCTCTGTCATATAACTTTCTAAGGTACGGCAGCAAACAGACATATCTGGGTTGAACCAAGTGAGGGGGAGCCTTAACACAAAGGACCAAAAATAATGTTTAATTTTGGGAACTGAGAGTCCCCCATCCGCTCCCCTCCTCCGCTTACCTTTCCAGATAAATTTAGAGACTGCTGATTGGAATTTATGCCAATAACCAGAAGGAAGGGAGAGAGGTAGCATAGAGCTCACAAAATTAATCCTGGGCAAAACATTCTTTTTAACCACAGAGATACAGGCTTGAATAGACATGTGAAGAGGTCATGCATAATTTAGAGATAATATTATCTTACAGAAAGCAATCAAGGCTTTCTGTATTCCTGTGCAGCTTGCACCATGCTGCTCTGACCTCTTTATTTCATGTTGTCTCTTTTTTCTGACCGAGAGAAAGACACAAACTGTTTGTATGATTTTGGAGGCAAGCATTTGTTCATTGTTTTGTGTTGAGCCAGTTAGTGTGGGGACCGTCAACAATGAGTCACTGTTGCTGCTCATATGCTGTTAATGCAGCGTATGGACAGAAATGGAAATTAGTGAAGTAGTGGAGGAAATGGAGAGTGGGTGGAAAAAAGAAGAGGCTAGAAGAGAAGTGGATGGGAAAGAAACGTCTTGTCAATTAGGAATGGCAGTGGCAGCACATTCAAGGACCCTGCATTTAATTGTGCACAGTTTTTACATAAATTGAAATGGTTTCTGGTCGTCAGCGTTGTTCCCGATGACTCCCAACAAGTTTTCTGTGTCTCTTCGCTGCAGCATATTCCCCTCACCGGAGCAGAACGCCGGCCTGTCCCACTACCAAGGCTTGTTAAATAGCGGTGGCTCCCTGCCTGACCTCAGCAACCTGCACTTCACCTCCCCACTCTCCACACCGCTGGACCCTGAGGACAATGGAGGGTATCCTAATCTCAGCGGGGGCAGTAGCACCGGAAACCTCCCGGCCGCCTTGATGCACCTAGGCATCGGCAATTCACAGGGTGGGTGCGTCCGTGCATGTGTGTGTGCGTGTGCCTGCATGCGTGTGTGCATGCCTGCATGTTTCTTGGCCTTTTTGTGGGATACTGGTAATTAATAAGACTTTTTTTTTTTCATGAATGTCTTTTCCTGCTTTGGTACGGTCACTCACAAGAATTTGTCTTCTTGCAGGATTTGGGGTGTTGCCTAGCAACACAACTCTAATCATAGTCAAGCTGTCGTTCATTGTGTTGTCTGAATTTACTTGGTTGTTGAACATGTGCCCCTTCTGAATATTGAGACTAAAAAATCTGTGTGTGGAAGTGAAGCATCCTCTGTAGGGATTCTAATATCTGAGTTTCATAATTGGAAAGTCTGTTCAAGCTTTAGACTCAAAGTTGGAATTCACTGCTGCAGCGCTTTGAGCCAGTTCCAGGTTTCTTCCTCTGCCAACCGAACCATACATTATGGATAGCTCATTGAATGATCTCTCTGTCTCCAACTTCCTCACTATGAACTCTGCTGCCTGATCTGATCACACCCACCGCTGCTCCCTCTTCTCAGTCTTTCCCTTCTGTAGTTTTTTAGTGTGTGTGTGTGTGTGTGGTTGGGCTCCCATGTTGAACACAGTTCAACTTGGCCAAGCACCAAACTGAAAGGGGAACTTTCTGACCCTGTTTTGGCTCGTTACAATCAGCCCTTTTCTTTTCCCTCAGATTCCCTCTGTCTTCTCATTTTCTTCTCTCAGCCCTCCATCTTTCTCTGCCTCCCCAGTCACACAATAACATGTAGTGTTTCAGGTCAAGGACTGGAGAGCATGCTGGAAAATCGAGTAGCCTACATACCACATCATAACTTCCACATGTTTTCCTTGGTTTCTAAAGATTCTGGATTTACAGCTGCTGTTTTAAATTCATTCTAATTTACTCATATTTTCTCAATCTGTCTGATTGATGTTCCCATGTCTTGTTATCTTTACTGTTCCTGCAGGGCTCTCCTCCTCTCTGAGCAATCCCTCAATTCAAGGGTCTCTTAACAATTGCCAGCTGCAGTCGTCGCTCAGCAATCCCTCCATCAACTCATCCCTGCGCCTGTCCAGCAACTCCCCCCGGCGACGGCCTGCTCCCATTAGCCCCCTTACCTTGTCTCCTGGCACTGAGCAGCGCAGGGGCCTGGCCAAGCAGCTGTCTCCCACCATGTCCCCTTCACTGTCCCCCATCACACAGGTACACACACCCTCACATTCCTCTTCTAAGAAGAGGGATTGTTTACTTTGTAGTGCACTGGATTAGCAATATAAAAAATTGCCTATCTGTAAAACCGAGTAGTATGAGAAACAGTAGTTTTGTATACTGTTCATGCAGACAATGAAAAATAAACTCAGAGGTGATTTGTGGGAACTTTTTAATTGCTTGAGTTGATTTGTTGGGCCGTTTCCAGTGTCATTGCATTGTGTAAACTAAGAACCACTGCTGTCGAAAATACTAAAACTAGAGTTAAAACTAAAGTATTGTAACATACATTTGTGTTCAATCAGGAATGTACGATGATAGAAAAAAAAGTTTGACATCCAAGTTAAAAATCTTGCCATTGCAAAAAATACACTGGTGCAATAGTTTTTACCCTGCATTGATGGAGAGAGTGCAGTTATGACACTACGTTCAGAATACATAAACGTCAAGCCCCAACTCTTCGTTAATCTTGTAGTCAGTCTTTTAAGACCTTTTCTGGCTTTTCTCTGTCCTGTGTAGGGTGTTGCTTTGGATACCAGCAACATGCCAAGAGAGCCGCCCCCACCCTATCCACTCTACCAACAATCCCAGCATGCAGTGGACCAGGGCCGACAACGCCAACAGCAACACCAGCAGCAGCAACACCACCAACAACAACAGCAGCAGCAACACCAACAACAACAGCAGCAGCAACACCAACAACAACAGCAGCAGCAACACCAACAACAACAGCAGCAGCAGCAACACCAACAACAACAGCAACACCAACAACAACAGCAACAACAACAGCAGCAGCAGCAACAACACCAGCAACAGCAGCAGCAGCAGCCTGTTTCCCCCCTTCAGAGCATCTCTCTGGACTTCAACACAAGCCAAGTAAGTGGTATAAAAAGCCTCTTTGTCAGGGTGTGTGTGCACAAATAGCACCCTGACGCACACACACACAAAATCATATTTTGTGCTCCAGTCTTTGTGGTGTTCTGTGCATGCACATTCCTGATGGTTATATCTGCTTTTGGCTCCCTGCAGGGCAGAAGTTAGTATGGGAGATGAGATACAACTTTGTAATTCTAATAACCCAAATTAAGCTGAGCAATCACATGCACTGTGTAATTTGTTATTTAATAGGCATTTATAATATTCTGTCCATGCCCATAGCTATAAATATTAAGACATGGATATTTAGGCCCTATGATTTCCGTGATGCAGAAAACACAGACGGAATCTACACATGAAAATGCTGTTGTCTTATACACGTGGAATCGCATGGAATTTGCATATGTTTTGTTGACATATTAAATAAACAATTTGGTTTTATACTTCCTTCTGATTTTTGAGTTTAAAACAACAAACGTAGAAAGGTCTCTACCTAAACCATGGCCAAATAGCATTGTTAAACATGTTGCCTAGAAACCACAGAGTTGGATGAAAAAAATATGTTGAAGCTAGTTGCTCTTCAAACGGTGGCAAAAACATTTACCTCAATTGACTGCTAAATACCAGGATTAACAATACCCCAACGACTACTATGAGTCTGGACAACAACTACAATTGACTGGAACCGCAAAGACGCATGTAACGACCATTTGAAATCAAACTTTCATCCAAAGATCAAAAAGGTAAAACCACAGCGGGGAAATGCCCTCATATTACCATTGGGGCAACGACAAAATAGATGCAAGGCGTGAGTTTGTGGAAGATTTTGCTGCAGTGTGTTCTGAAGCCGACATGCTGCTTGAGAAAATGAAAAGGATATGCCCGTTTATGTAAAAAATTGCAAGCAGGAAAGCACACTTCCAGAAAACGCCAGCAGCCTCAGGCAGACCCACCTGACGCGGGTCTTCGACCAGCACATGCCATAAGCGCTGCAAGAGATCCATGGAAGGATAATCTTTGCTGTTGTCGATGAAACCTCTGACATCCGATCTGTTTCAATTCAACAGCCACTGAGGAAAATACTTTCTAACTGATGTCGTCTTCATGGAAAGCTGTACTTTTTGACATTTTCACAGGCAGTACTGCAGTCACTTCACACCAGTCAGTTGAACTTGAATGAAATTCTGCCAGTGGTGACTAATAATGCATCATACTGTCTGGAAGCCTACACAGAGGTACTGAAGGGAGTCATGCCTCACAGTGTCCATACAACCTGCTTATGTCATGTCATCAATTTGGTGGGAGAGACCTGGCAACACTACACATATTTCAGTGAGGCTACAGCTCTTGTCATGTGGATTAAGTCTGCCTTCTCCAAAAAGTCTGCAAGGAAGAGAAGATGGTTGCACTTCTTGACAATGGAGGAGGATGTGCGACCCAAGGTACCCCCTGAGCCAGTAAGCACAAGGTGAAATAGCTGGTTTAAAGCAGTTCAATACCATGCTGAACATGTCTACCTCTATAAGGAGTTCTACTTAGCTGAGAAGTCTTCTGCTCCGGCAGTTAGAAACATCGTTGTGCTGGTTGAAACGGATGAAAAACAAGAGGCCCTTCACTTAAAGCAGACCTTCATATGCTGGAAGGTACCCACAGTCTTGTAGCAGTCTCTGCATACAACATCATGGAAGATCTTGATACATTTTTAGTTAATGGAACAGCCAAAACCCATGGCTTTGGAGCCAATACTGATGAGCTGCTAAACCAAATGAGAATGCGAAAGAAAAGTGATGTGTTGGGTGACCTTCACGATGGATTTGCCATTGCATTTGAAATATTCTCAAAGCACTGGGATGTCTATCCTGCCAAACAAATATACAAGATGATCAGAGTGTTTGATCCAAGACAGGCTCCTGGCTCCTGCTATGGAAAGGCAGATATGGCACATTGTGGGAATTGAGGACCTCATATCCAGAGCTCAGTGAGCAATGGGCCGCATATCAACACTATGTCAGAAATGAAGGCCTCTCAGCTTGGACCTTTCTGACTTCTGGAAAGGTACAATCCAAATATTCCCAGGCATGGCAAACATTGCCATGTACTACATATACTTTCCAGTCAGTTCTGTTGAATGTGAGAGGAGTTTCAACAAGTACAAGCCACTGCTCACTGACAAGAGAGTCACTTACTGAGCTCAAAACCAAGTGCCTAGTACCATAATGTACTTCAAAGGAGATGTGTGCAAAAGATGGGAAATGCCCTAGAAAGCAACACATGCCTGCTTGAATCTGCAAGAAAGTGCTTTTAAGTTCTATAATTCAAGTTTTATTTGAGCGTTTTTCCACTGCATGGTGTTTACTCAACCCGCTTCGACTCGCCTTTTTTTGGTTTTCCATTATGAAAAAAAAAAAGTACCTCCTTGGTACCTTCTAACAGGTACATTTTTTAGTACTACCTCAGGTGAGGTACCAAGCGAGCTGAGGCGATACTAAAAGGTGATGTGAAGACCTGCAGACTGCTGATTGGTTGGAGGAAAACGTCACTATTCACTGCGTCATCATTGCTAGCGACAGACGGGGGTGTCATAAACAAACACCCTGTGTTAAATAGTTTTTCTTGCGTTTTTTTTTTTTGCTGCTTCCAGCTTCTTTTGAAACTAATTTGTCTCGGCCTTCCCAGTCACACAAGAAAGTGTTTTAAACCTAAATATACTTTATACTGTTGACAATGATATAAAACAGAAAACCAGCCAACCCTCACATTGGAGAAGCTTGAAACAACAAAGCATGATGTAAACAATTCACATTCATTCATGTTATTGTTACATTCATATTATTGCCTAACCAATAGTAAAAGCCTGGTCCTTCTCCATCTTAGTTAATCACTTATTTAAAGTTATTTATTTAGGGCCATGACAAGGTAAATCGTAGAGACTTGTAGACCGTTTGCTCTCTTCCAACATTGGACAACAAAGTGATGTTTTTTTGTTTTGTTTTTTCATTGACAGCACAACAACATGGCTACACTCTTCAACGACCCTTTCATGGAGCAACAGTTTTCCAATCGCCAGACCAAGACCCACCCCTATACGGTACAGGTACACACACACACACACACACACACACACACACACACACACACACACACAGGCACCCACGTATGCAAGCAAGTTGTTTGTGTAAATGTCTTTAGACAGAAGTTGTTTTTTGCCATTTTTTTTTTTTTTACAGGGGAAATGTCTGTGGCATCAGTTCATCTCCACTGTTGTTTTTGCCCTGCAAAGTTAGTTTTTCTGCAGGATGTATCCACATCTTGTGATTTGATTTTCATACATCTTGGCCCAGTCAATAACTAGTAACTAAGTTTTTGTCAGACTACATAGCTGAACAGACTCTGTCTATGTCAGTTTTAGTGTTAATAAGGTTTTCTGTGTACTGTGGATGTCATGCGAAAACACTTGAAGACACCACAGAGAATCAGCATGCCAATGTGAACTCGACAACTCTGCTCACGGTTTCATTGTATTTTGTTTTGTTTGCCATTTTCTCTCTGCCATCTGCCGTACAGTTGGACCAGTTCACGCTGTTGGAAAACGCGATGAGCTCCTCAGCAGGGGGTTCTTGCTTTGACCCTTCCTCCTCTGCCTCCTTGCTCTACTACTCCCAGGCTGCCCTCTCGGGGCTTGGTGGCAGCCATGGCAGCCTGCAGGACCCAATGCACATGAGGTCCAACATGCTGTACACCAACTGCAGCGGCGGACTGCCCAACATCATACTCACCGGTAAGTCTTAACAGTGTGGTTCCGGAAGTAAAATTCCTGTGTATTTTCTTCATACATATTTTGATTGTTAGCTAAATGCCCGAACATCCAAGACAGACTTACCACGAGCAACGAGATTGTTAAATGAGGGTGTATGCCCCTCAGCGTATCATTTCTTGTTTATGAAAACAGCTGCAGCTGAAACCTAGTTGATGAGTGCTCGGCCTGAACCATCGGATTTGAGATTAAATTAGATCGACTTTATTGATCCCACATTGGGAAATTTCAGTGCTACAGCAGCAAAATATCAGACACACATGTATTTAGTACATTCATTCAGCAAAGTAAAGAGTTGTAAAACAACACTACAAGCTAAGACATTTGAAATATTTAGTTTATGAATGTAATGAGAGAAGAAGGCATATGGCCTGTCAGATAATAAGATTGGCTATTGTAAAATGCCCTTCGACCACCATTGGCCTCAGAGACAGATTTGCAGTGTGATTCTACGTACATAATGTTATCGCTTAATGCTTCTACGGCGCAAAACCACAATCTGTCTTAAGTGTCTCCAGACAGACAAGTGTTCCCATGGTGCTGTTTCACTGAATTAATATTAGTGATGTTTCCCTCAGGCTGAAATGTAAGTGAAGCATTTGAGAGTTTGTTTTTGTTGGGAAGCAAGTGTAGTAGGTTGATATATTTGTCACGGGGAACATGGACATACCTTCATAAAGATTTGTCTGTTCCGCCTCGGGCTCCAGCTTTGTTTTAGCTGCTGATATTTGGGTCTAACCACGGACCGACAGACAGGGATGATCCAGTTTAAATGCAACTGTCTTAAAGGGAGGACAGTGTCAGATGTGTTTTATTTGTTTTTGTTTTTTAAAGAGTTGTCATGACTAATGATGAGGGCAGTGAGACTGTTAGCTAGAGCAGGAGGAAATGTTTTCTTGGACGGAGGACACATTCACCCACCACCATCTGTTTCCCTCTCTCAGATGACTCCAGTCTGTCAAAGGACATCAGCAGTGCCCTCTCTACGGTGCCTGAATGTTTTGACTCGGAGGGAGGCTTCCCGTTGGAGGACGAGCTGCGCATCGAGCCCCTCAGCCTGGACGGTCTGAGCATGCTCAGTGATCCCGACATGGTGCTGCCGGACCCATCAGTGGAGGACACTTTCCGCAGTGACAGACTCTGAACGTAAAGAGCGTCACAGGTTCCAGGAAAGATAACACAAACATGGATTTGCAGTGTACAGTGTGTAAACATCTGAATATGCATGCAGACAATCTCTATAGGGCCACTGTGCATGCATACATCCACTGCCACTAAGATTCATTAAATGTGAGAGACACCATGTACACAGTGATGCACGCACACTTTTTAAGGTGGAGATTTGTGAACAAACACTGTTCACACCTGCTTCAGGTTCCCTTCATACATGCTCGAGCTTGTATCTCGCAGACATTGGTTGCCAAATGCAGTTTTGGGTTTAAGATCAGCTTTGGGACAGAAACCGGTCCAGCTCTGAGAGTCTGCACCTCTTCCTCCCTCCCCCAAACCCCAAAAGAATCGGACAAACATGTGAGGCCATCCCACTTCTTTCTCTCCTCACCAGCTCACAGCACCCCTGAAGCTATGGCAACCTCATCGCCATGGTTACACACCATAGCAACCCTCTTGCAAAGCTGAAGAGCAGCGGGAATGCCAACACACACACACACACACACACACACACACTCACACTCACACACACTTTTCTTACAGCCCCAGTAAACCAGGCAAAGGGAGC
>NC_048407.1:31993505-32028568 GCF_013103735.1 Etheostoma cragini
TATATATAATATAATATAACATAACATAAGCCTCAATTTCAGTCTGATTAAATTGTATTTTCAAACTCGAAACAAAAAGGGCAAAGTGTTTACAACGATGAGATTTTATTGAGTAAATATTACTGAAGAGTATAGATTTTTGAACTCTATTTAAGAGATACAATTCTAAGATGTATTAAATGAAAGCTATATTTTTCTTTGCAATTTGGTTGGATATTCCCTGTGTCCTCGGTCACAGGTGAGTTCTCCTGGCAGAACTTAGTAAGCAGTGCGACAGCTTCAAGATGCATTTAAAGAAGGAACTTCGACATATTTTTTTTTTTTTTTTTTTTAAATACTTCTATGTACAGTAATTGCATGTTTTATTTTACATTTTCTACTGACTTGTAATGGCGCTTTAACTGTACTTTAAACCTTGTTGTGAAAAAGGGCATGCGAACTGTGGAACAATTATGCCCTAAATATCTGTTTGCATCTGGCTTTCTGTCCTCGTGTCACAGCAGTACAGTGACCCCCCCGCCCGCCTCCTCTGTGTCTGAGATTCAGAGAGTAGACCGTAATCATGTGGACATCGGACATCATGTAACATTGCACTTATCCACTTTTGCACTAATTGGTTGACAGTGTGTAGACTTGATAGTTTTTACACCAGTAAGTATGATTTTTTTGTTATCTTTTATTTACCTGAAAACCCAAAGAAGATGAATGAAGCCATTACTAAGAAAAGTGCGACTTTATGTGACTAAATATTAGTTACACAAATTTCAAAACACCAGCAACAGGCGTTTACTTTTGATATGATTTGAGAAAATTGAAATTTATTCTTCAATTTGATTATATGGTCCTATGGTAATATGGTTTTGTAAAGAGCTCATATTTGCAGTTGATTATGTAATAACTGCCATTTAGGGCATTGAGTGCCCCCTATTGTTTCAATAAAGGCGAAGACAATTTTTTTATTAATTATTGTTGGTTTGGAGCAGATTTTGCTTCTTTCGCTATGCAATTTTTTTTTTATTTCAGTGAGACCTGTTGAACAGGTGCAACGTATACATTATGCAGTGTAACATGGCGTGCAGGTTCATTTTATGTGCACAATGTGGGGAATCAAATTAGCTAGAAATCACAATATTACATGTGTCCCGTGTCCACAGTGTATGTTGACTCTCAGTCAGCCAGACGGGTGTCTGCTCCCGCGGGATTGGGACAGTGGGACAACAAGAGCAGGATTTAAAGTAACTCATGCAACATTTTTAGACTGCAGGCGAAATGGTGCATGGCACTGTGTGTTTATTTTTGTTTGTTTCTTGTCAGGCCGAAGGTGTCGTACTCGCGCTGTGTGGACTGTGGGTTGTTTCCCAGTGTATGAAAGTGATTCAGTGTGTGATTATTTGTCAAATACAAAATGACGAGGGGAGTTATCGTGACGTTGATTTATAAGAGTTTATATTCAATTTCAGCTATTATACATTTTTATCTGCTCTCTTGTTAGCTCCATAAGATGGATGGATGAGTTGGTTTTAGAAGGTTTTCTTTTTGTCTATTCCTTCCTCTATCCCTGCTGCTTTCCTGCTGTCTGAATACCTGCCTTCTGCTGCCTTACTTTGTTGTTTTTTGACTTTTCATATTCCAGCAGTAAACTGTATCAGTAATCCTCTCCCTTTAGCTTTAGCTCTGTTTGATACTAACTGCCCATTGTCACTTCCTGTGTCCTCTGTTTCCTTTTTTTTTTTTTTTTTTTTGGTGACTTACTTTTGTAGTTGCATATAAATGTACAGTTCTGTTATTTAAAAGAATGTTTTGTCCACTAGTGTTACTACTTTTTGTAATGTCATTTGAGTTTGTTTCCGCTCCAAGATATAAAAGGGTCTTGGTTTGTAACCCATGTTATAGTGCTTATCTTCCTGATTTAATATAAACAATAAAACTCTATACTGTGTGATGCCTTGTGTGGTTCTGTTGTTCTAAAATATCATAGGATGTGGTTGGTTTTCTGGCCAGTAGATGGCAGCAGTGTGGCGTAACAAATTATACATATAGGAATACATTGTGCAGCGAAATCTCTGTATGATGACATCATTTTAAGTCTGCTTTTCTTTAGGTAATTCTTACCATCTATTTGGTTCCACTGATCATTGGTCATCCATTGATTGACGGACATTAGCTTATTTTTTAAACAAGCAGGCCATCATTTCAAGAGACCATCAGCCAGATGGTGTTTTTTCAGTTTAATTAAATTCACCACATGAAATAATATTTTCCCTCTCGTCTGCTGTGATTTGTCGTTAATGCTCTGCCAACACTCGCAGAACCACATCATCAATCTTTCACTGTTCTTCTTGAAAATGTAAAAAGGAAAAATCCTATAGAAGTTTCCCTTCAAGTTTTGTCTTTCTCTTCAGTGAAACATCCCTGACCCTGATGTGTTTTTATATATAAAGTAGACAGGTGGACATTTAGTTGGTATTCTTGCTGCGTCCAGCTCATCAGAGGCCACCAGAAAATGTCCTTCCAGGTGAAACTAATGCGGGGATACGCTTGTTTACCAATGTCCAAATTGGAGTCAGATGGTTACGATTGGATGAAAGTTTCTCTTAACTAGTAACTCTTTTTTTTTTTTTTTTTTAATGCATTGGACATATGAAAAACCTATTTGAATTCTGAATTGTATATTCAAAATACATTTTTCACCTGCGGCCTGAATCCACTTCTGTAAATTTCAAAAATGATGGTTCTCAGTTTGTAAACATAGGATTTATAAATCTGACTTTTAGTGCCCAGCTGGTGGGAACCGCACTCTCTGCGTATGCACACACACACACACACACACACACACACACACACACACACACACACACACACACACGCAATATACACATAGGAGTGTGTGAGGACAGTATAGTCTGGCAGATGGGTTGTGTAGGCTCCTGGAAATCGGCCAAAACAACAACACACAGAGTGAGGGAGCTGAACCGATAATCACAGTCATCAGTCAGAGAGCTGGAGTTGGTCCACAGAGTGAGTCTGGGCAGGTCAGCATGCCAGCCTCAAATTCCTGTGTGTGTGTGATAATCATTTTCCTAAATTATTAATGTTCTCAGATGCTGTAAAAGGTTTGTTTGCAACAGTGACTTTTGTAACCGAGCTGGTCTGTATTTCAGTGATATTCACATCATAAACTACCAAATGCTGTTTTCCATTTAAAGCTGCATCAATTGTATTATGTAAGCAATGGATCAAAATAATGTGTGTAATATGTAAGAGGTCCCATGTGGTGGACAAGCCCACAATTAATCATCTCTTGACTCTGCAGTTTTCATCAGATATATGGAGCGTTTCCGCCTCCTTAAGTTTATTGTTTTAGCTTTATGGTGGGCAAGTTATTATTGTTTTGGTTCACTCTTACTGATCAAATCAACCACGTTTCCAGCAACAGGCAACTGCTTTCACCAATAGGCTGTGATAAACTCACTACACTATCTGCTAGGGTGGGGCAATGTTAAAATTCTCCAACCGGCCACCATCAGCCTAGTCTATATCCACAATGTTCCACTTCCAGGGTTTCCGCAGGATATTCCCCCGGTTTCCTTTCTTGTTCTTCGTGTTGGCGTTCTAAACTCCGGTGGATTTATGAGGACTACGGTTAACTGCTCCTCAAATCTCTGCAGGTTTACCATTTTTTCCGGACTTTAAGTGACACTTTTTTCATAGTTTTGCTGGTCCTTCTACTTACAGTCAGGTGCGACTTATATATAATTTTAAATGTTAATTCATGCTGAAAACATCACCGTGTACAGCCCCGAGAGAGCGCTCTAGGTTTGTGACAACTAGATGTTGCTCCTAATGACAACTGAAAAATACTGAACACCAACAAGATGGCCCCAAAAAGAAAATCCTTGTCTGCGGATTGCAAACTGCATACAGTAAAATATTCAGCCAAAAACGGTAATCGAGTAGCAAAAAAAAAAGTTTGTAGTGAGTCAGAAGCTTGTGAGAAACTGGCAAAAATGTTACGCATACTGCAATGAAGAAAACAAAGGAAAGTAACCACGGGCTGAAAGCACGATGGGCAGAGCTGGAGGAACGGGTCCACAGATGGGTGCTTGAACAACGGGCTGCCGGGGCTGAGAGGCTTGTCAACGGTGCAGTTACGTCGGACAAGTCGGAAATTAAAACAGAGCGTTAAATGGTGCGCATAATTTGAAAGTGGCATGCCATTTATACTCATGTAAATTGTATACCGATACACATGTGATTTTGGTTGTGCGTTTGTCTTCTACTTCTTTTTATTCTTTCGTCTTCTCTTGAATTACTGTCATAGTGGTTGCTAAAAGGTTGTTTAATTTGCTGCCCCAGATATTTATCTACCACAGGAGTGAAAGTTTACAGATAAATAATATATATAATGATAAATTCAATTCAATTCAATTTTATTTATAGTTTCAATTCATAACAAGAGTTATCTCAAGACACTTTACAGATAGACCACACTCCAGAATTTACAAGGATCCAACAGTTCTAGTAGTTTCCTACAGAGCAAGCAACAGTGCGATAGTGGCAAGGAAAAACTTCCTTTTAGGCAGAAACCTCGGTCAGACCCAGGCTCTTAGTAGGCGGTGTCTGACAGGCCGGTTGGGGTTAGTGGAAATAACAAAAATAGAAAAAATAGTGGTTTGTAGCAGTTCTTTGTAGTAGTTCATGGCATAGCAGGGCACTGTGCGGCATTACAAGGCACAGCAGGACGCAGATGCTATTCATATATATAATATAACTAAATCACTAAACCACATCACGTCTTACTGTCCTTCCTGTGTGTTTTTGCTTTCTTTTCCTTTTTTCATTTGGTTCCAGTAAACTTGGCTCTGTGCTTTTACAGTTTGCAGTGAGGAGCGTCCTTGACTTTCACTGCCCTGACTGTGTTTTTACCACGTTTTGCTGATGTTTATGTGACTGAGTCCTGCTCTCTCTGTGCTGTTCACAACTAATGCCACCCAGACCCCTTAAGAGAAAAACTGAAAGCTGCTACCAGAAATTCAAAAAGTGCTGGCATCAGCAGAGCTGCCTAACTCTTCTTTTGCTGTTTGAAACTCAAACACACTGTGGAGTTACTAATGAGCTCTTCTGGCATCAATGTTATGTCTTTGAGAGTGAACAAAGAACAATCTCTTTAAAAATCCACTGTGAGGCCTAAAGGCTGCCAAGCCACCGCACACGCACCTGGGCGAATATATCGGCAGCCGCTGTTGCAGGTTGCTAACGGTGGCCGGTTGGATGTATGTGTTGGATTATCATATCGCCCAAATCTACCTGCAGGTTTCCAGCTCCTGTCACATTCCTTCCACGGGAGGAGAGCAAAGGCCAGCTCCTCCAGAGATGGGTAAGCTAGGGCTAGCTAGCTAGCTAGCTGTCTTATCCCTTTCTAGAGCTAGCGCTGCCGCTGGCCGCTAGTTTCTTTAACCAGGGTGTCACTAAAGCATTGTGGAGTTAGTAAGCTAGCTAGCTAACTAGCTAACTTTCAAACATTTCATTCCATCCATGTTGCAGACACTTTTGTAAAACGGACAATTTCTTTCACCTACATATACAAATAAGACAGTTTGGGTTCAGGGACCTACAGTAGCTCTTCCCCACTGCGTAGGAACCAACTCTGGATGCTATGAGAGTTTAGTGTATGTTAGCGCTCTGTTCACTCTTAGGTGGGAAAATACTTCAGAAACCCGAGCCAAGTTACTCGAGATGGCAACGTATCAGTTAGTCCTCATCCGAAAAAAGCCCTTTTCTCTTGTAATGTTATAAATAACAATGATTTTGCATATTTTCCCTATCATTATAACACAAAAACTAACCAGCTGCAGAACAACGCTGTTTCATTTAGCTTTAGCCTTAAGCAAAAGCTAAATTAAATTAAAGTCTTCAAGCACTATGTATATGCACACTTAGCAATCAAGTTCAGGTATGTTCACGACCCCTTTTACAAGTTTCTTATTTTAAAACAAGTTGGATAAAAAAAGTACAAAGGCAGCCAGAGACACAATTATGAGCAAAATTGTATTTTGTTATACACATTGCACTTTTGTTAAAAAGAATAAACTGAACTGAACTTACAGAGCTAACATTAGCTTAATTAACTAGCTAGCTATGTGACGCCTGCTTTTCTTTACCTCTGTCTGAAATCAAGAACACATTGTTTATAAAAAATACTGAAAATGTTGATGCTAAATCTGCGTAAAGTGCACTTTCATTCTTGCATAACACAGAACGTTTAAACTAAGGGGGCTGGGCAGAAGTAAATGATGATGACTGTTGGTCAAGTAAGTTTTGACTTGTTGGTTCTGCTACGTGAAAACTCCAGCGCATTCACTAAGGAATGAACATCTGCATCAAGTTTCATAATCCATCCACCAGTTGAACCACAGTCTTTGCATTCCCTCCAAGCAATCATTTAAGAGAGGAGTTTCATGTAAACGTCTGTTCACTATAACGGCTAAAAACCTCCTCAGTCACACTACCGTGTAAATACTGATCGGTATTTTTAGCGTGCTGGGACTCAGATGGCGGAGCGGTCACTCTGTGTGTTGTGTGTGTTGCGAATGATTGAAATAATTTTAATACCCCACAACAGGAGCAGGATCAGCGCTGAATAGACTCAAATAAACCTCCTTCCCAGAACAGAAGGAGGGGCAGCAGCATCTGCTGCTGTTATGTTTAATGAGGACACTGGACGAGCTGTTTAAGAGTGCTGCCTACTTTACTTTCAGAAAACCGGAGCTCTGCATTTCAGACCAAATCAACTGTATCTCACGCATGCACCGAGGCACCAAAAATTAACACAAGTTTGGGAATTACCAAACTAACAAAGATCAATTTGTCCTGAATAGACACAACAGATGCTTGTATTGAGATGTTGATGAGTGTATCTTTGACTACCGTTGGCCACTGACATAAACACTGCGTGTGTGTGTGTGTGTTTGTGGATATTTTTGCACATTGCTAAAGAGGAACACAGAGATAAGTTCAGACTGGACTGAGGCAGCAGATGTTTCTCATCCAGATGTCTTGTTTAAACCAAGTCTGACGGCTTACAAGTCGGTGTGAATTTACAGGGAAACGCCATCCTGTTTAATACCTCAGAGTGGGGATATCCTCGGACATTAAGGCTCGGTTTCACAACCATTTGAACCCAATCGGAATAGAGACCATTACGGTTGATGAAATTATTTCTTTCTGAACCTGAATGTGCAGCTTACAAACACAATATGGAACCTCATACTAACGTGACCTACAAGACAATAGTTTGCCTTGAGCTTGTCATGTTGCCGTTTTCTCACTTAAAGCCATTGTGCGTAGTTTTCCCCATGAGAAATCCCAAGTACCACCCCAACCTCTTCTCTAGTTCACACAGTTGTTTGTAGCAAGATGGACTCTTCAAAAAAAGTCATCTTCGCTTTTGTGCGCGCAAAAGTTGCTGACAACAGAATTTTCTGGACATAGTCATACTGAGAAATACCGAGAGAGGTGTTTGGAGCTGATATTCTTAATTAGCTTTGTAGCAGCTCATTTGGCAACGGCTTGAATGGAACGCAAATGTAACGTTATGCACTAAAGCTTTAATTAGATCAATTGAGAGTAAGTAATTTGTTCACAGTAAAGGTCATCACTTTGACTGTCCTCACAGTGAATGTACACTGGTATTCAGAATCAGCAACGGCTTGTTGTGAAGTATAGGTTTGTGCATACATGGCATTTGATTTGGTGCAAAACAATAAACATAGTAAAGTATAAAGACATAAATAAAAAAATAGAAAATGAAAAAAGGACAATTAAAAATATATTTACTTAAAGAGTCTGTTTCAGATGTGCAGGAATGTGCAAAATATTGTCAGAAAATATGTGTAAGAGGGGAGATATAATATGCGTAGTAATAATATGCATGACATCAGGAGTGGACCAGGATATGAGTCAGAGTCAGGGGGTCCCGGGCCTTGTTGATGAGGCCAGCTGCAGTCGGGTAGAAAGGGTTTTTGAGTTGTGGGGTTTTGGTCCTGATGGACCACAGCCTCCTGCAGGTGTGGAGTGTTTTAAAGAGTTTGTGCCCGGGGTTAATCTTGAAATCCAGTCCCAAATCCAAAATATTAAGAGTCTGGCATTGAGGGGGGGCACCAATCGTGCATTTGAAAATCTCACTGCACACAGTTGGATAACACTTCGACCAATCACAACAACACACGGGGGGACGGGTCCAGAGCCACGTACGCTTGGCTTACTGGTAGATGAGACTGTCTGTGTAAAAGTCAAACATTTACTTTCCTGGATTCTGGTAAATTTTCCTGCATCAAGTTATGGTGCCAATGTTTACATTTATGTAAAGGAAATTATAATAGGTTTTTGGGGTGGCTTGCACTGGCCAGTTTTGATTATTGGCTCCCTGTTAATTACGCTTTTGGCAGAATGTCATACATTTTACTTCAGACCAGAGGGAGGGATCCATATCACAATAAAAACACGCACAAAAAATATATACATACACATACACACACACACATGTATGTATGTGTACGTACATGCATGCACATACATCTAAACGTAATATATGTTCATTAAATTTTGTAACTCTGCACACTCTGATGATGACATTTAGTTGCAGAAAGTGTACTGATTAACTCGTCCAGCCAGTTGAAAGCAGCATGTGGCTGTTTGCTTTCTGTACATAAAGTGTGGCTGCAGATGTTCAGCCTGTTATACAGTATTAAACAGTGCAGTAAATGTAGTGGATGGTATTTACTAGAGGCTTTAAGTGGCTTCTTGCGTTTGTTATTTTCTCCTGTGGGAAAGCGGTTGGTGAAATGACCATAGTGGTAGCATGTAATGAATAGTTTTTATGACGAGTTTGGACAACACATACTTCATGAGTCGACTGCTTGACTCCACGCTCTGGGATGCAGCGTTGTTTTTTGGAGTGTTACACACTGTGTAATTCTCTCATACCTTCCCACCCGCTGTAAATCAAAGCCCCTTTGTTCATACATACATCAAACCTTCCCAGCCTCTGCAAGCATGCCTGTTCTCTACGTGGTTCAGCTCCAGCCGTTAAGCCAGCGCCACATCCAAAACGTGTCATAACATCACATCGATGTATACGGCAATGTGTTGCCCAGGTGACAGACAACAGCTTGAGATGAAAGCAGGAAGTGCCCGCAGGGTCTACTAAAGACTTTCAGGCTCTTAAAACATAAGAGCATGTCAGCCAGCGGGCCGGGCACGTATACTACACTGTACCTTCACTTCAAATGCCACCCATGATGCATGATGGGATTGTGCCATCTCATTGGACGTGTAGACAACCATAGATTTCTCATTCTGTAATTCATTCCTTTCTTTTTCCGGTGTCTTCTTTTTTTTTTGTCACATGTGGGATAAAACGAAACAAATATCATCAAACTGCTCAAAAGAGTCTTAGTGTTCATAAATTCACAGATATGTTGCTTCAGACGATTACTATTTTTCTCTCCCAATGCTTGATGACCTGCATCTGTTCTGGTTACACATGCTGTATAGTTTTAGCCAAACACGCAATGATTAAAATTGCACTTTGACATTGCATACCCAAACCAAGGATTATGATTAGTTTGCATCTGCTTTCAGATCGGCAATCATAGGATACCTTTCTATTGAAAAAAAAATACTTAAAAATATATTAAATGAAATATATATACAGTTAACATGCGCCAAAGAGACATAAATTGATCACAGACAGATGCTGCATTCATGCACTGTCAGAATAAATGAAGAAAAAAAAAGACTTCCTGACTGGGAACCATTGCCACCACAACCACAACTTACCACAACTCAGACAGAAAACAATTCTCTCATGTGGTTTGTAACCATTATTTGCTATTATGGAGTTAATTAGTTGTTTTGCAAAAAGGTTGTTGTTGTTGTCCTGAAAACACTTCGCAACACATTTCTGCTGCTCACACATAACCGGCACCACTATGCTACCGCCTGGCTTGTTGCACTATTATATTGACTGTCTATAGTATGCATATTTGCACATTTTGTACTCAAATTTTGCTGCTCGTATTTTCCTCATTGTATATGTCTTCTTATTTTTACTTTTTCTATTGTTTACTTGAATGTTATGTTTGTCTGTGGACCTAATGGGTTAAATATGTCTTGTTTCCACCGTGGGATAGAGGGAAACGTAATTGCGATCTCTTTGTATGTTTTGCCATGTGAAGAAATTGACAATAAAGCAGACTTTGACTTTGACTTTGAAAAATAAAAGGTTTGAGGGCATATTTCTCTAACTGCAGTCTTTTTTGAAAAGTTTATTTCTTAGCATCAACCCTGGTAAAAAGTCAGGTAAAGCATTATTATAGTGGTTTTAGGGAATGTACTGGTGCGGTCCCACGTCTGGGGCAGGGGGGGGGTAATCCTAATAAATACATTTTTACATAAAACACATACCATCTTCTTTGTAGCGTCCATGTTGTTTCCAGACTGGGTTGGAACACACCGAAGTTGTGAAAAACAACTTCCCAACTTAGGAAATGGGACCGTCCGAGGAGCAGCGTGACTGCACCGATTGGGTCAAAGCTTTACGAGTTGCTGGACTCCATCTTTACTGAACTGCTTTCACCATGTTGTGGGTGTGTGTGTACAACTACTACATACAGATTACAACATAACAGTAAATCTGCACGTATGTGTACGACTTTGTGTCAAACAGCGGAAAGACAATGTCAACAGTCACTTTATACTGCACTAAACTAACTGGCCAGTACCTCAGGACATAACATCATGCACACTACACTGTTGATTTGTTACGGTTTAGACTGATGTTCTTTGCAATCCATCATAATGCTTCTCTTTGCTCTATGTGATGCAGAAAAAAGTTTTATTTTTACCCCACGTTACCACTGTGTAAGTTGAAAAGACATTCAAGGCCCTATTTTAACAATCTAAGTGCACGGCGTAAAGTGATTGGCGCAGGTGCGTTTAGGGCGTGTCCAAATCCATTTTGCTAGTTTGAAGGGTCCGTGTACTAGGCGCATGGTTCAAATGGGTTGTACTAAGTGTCTTCATTAATTCATAGGTGTGTTTTGGGCGTAACATGCAATCAACCAATCAGAGTGTCATCTCCCATTCCATTTAAAAGCCAGGCGTGTTTGCCAATGGTGCATTGATATTATGATGGTAGATTTGCACCGTAATTTTTTTAATGTGTAATCTTTTGCATGTGTGTGTGCTGCTGCGCGTCCCCGTGTGTAACAAGCATAGTGTGTGTGTGCTGTGTACGTGCCTAGTTCAATTTTACTAATGCGCTGTTATAATAACAACGAAATATTGCGTTACTGACTTTAGACCAGGTTTTTGTTGGTCAATGGAACGATCACTTCCCACTAGCTCAAGATAGCATTACGCCAAGAATGCACCTGAACCCACCTCGTTGTAAGACCAGCACACCCGTGGGTGCACAGATGGGCGCAGGTGCATTTGCTATTGAAGCGATGTGGGCGCGGGACGGGAGATAGGCAACTGCATTGGTCTTTAACCAGCAAAGACACTTGCGTTGGGCTTTGCGCCACACTGCACGGGTGCAAGGTAGGGCCTTATGTTTGAATTAGGTCAAACAACTTGAGTTAAATGTTGTGGGAGGTGTAGTCTAAAAAAAGAATCACCTCTCTTTGTCATTACACTGTTTTAAAAGACAGAGAATGGACTGTGTCATTAGGTTTACAACAGAATGGTGAAACACCTTGACCACCACATGTCACACTCGACTCTTAACGAGCTCGTTAGTGTTAACGAGTGACAGCCGGTGCGGAGTGAACTTTAGTCTCTTCTAGTTCAACTTTAAAGCAGATCTTGTCATTATTACATTAAGAGCTCTGAAAGAGGACCAGCGGAATTTTAAATCTACTGTATTTCCAAACCAAACAACGCGTTATCCTGGTAAGAACATGTTTGATTTGTTGTTCTTTGTCTGCACGGATACATCTGAACCAATAACAAGCTCTCTCGGCCCCACTAATGTAATATCTGACTTAATGTGGGGGCGGACCTCAACATCGACCAACTGCATCATTTTATTGAATTTTTTTCTTCATGTAGGAGTTAAGGTAAATGAACGTATGCAGACCCAGCCCGGTCTCATGGCTATTCTTAAAATGGAGATGTTATTAAATCTATGGATTCATGTACAGATACAGGATTTTCTCGTTTTGTTCGTGTTGGTGATGCACAAATTTTAAACTAATAAATGACAATGGGAAGCACCTTTTGTGATAACAGCACGATCACGGTGGTGGGTAGTGTTGAAAAGCCCCAAATCTGCATAAGGAAGTTGGCTGGGGAGGTGGATGGGTCAAACAACACAGGCTTATCTTTTCAAGCCCTGATAACTTATGGGACTTTTACTGTGTCAAAAGTGTCTGGAATACAATCAGTCTACGTTTAAGCATCCGGTCAATTTTCAACATAAACACCCAGTGCAGATTCCTGAGTGATAGAACATAACTACACTGTTTTAACACTTAAAGTACAGCCACAAATCTCTGATCCGTGTCTCTTTCATAAGTGGACTAAATGGAAGAAACCATTGAACTCTTGTCAAACTACTTAGAAGTACAAGTAGGCCAGACGCTCAGCTTCTGAGACGCTCCTGGTGTTGTATGGACAAAACGATGGAACAAAACCAAGACGCAACCAAAACGTGCCACATTTGAACTTGGTAGAATCCAGGCTTGAGTGTTAGACACCACAGCTCTCATGACATTCATAATGTCTATTGGAAATCTCTCCCCCGCTGCAACTACCACAACCACTAAGGTTTAAGCAAATAAAAGGCAGATAACGGCACCAATATGCCAATGAGTGACAACGTTTGAGGTAAGCGCTAGCTACTTTCATTGGAAAAGAGTTGGTAACACTGCTCTGAACAAAGGACAGAAAGAAAATGGTAGCTATTTTGAAGGGAATTGACATAACTTGTTGCCATGTTTAGTTATGTTTATTTTGGGCAAATTTGGAAATTCTTCAAAAATTGAAATAAACTCTAATGTGTTTCTTAGCTGCTCTTGATGGATAATGGATACACAATTTAATCTCCAGTTACACAACAATATTTCAAGATTTAAGTTGTTAAGTTTTCACCACACAACCAACAACCCGCTTCAATAACTTCGTCAAGCCTTTCATCAGTGCCGGTGAGTGAAACCCAGTCCAACCATCAAGTTCCACCAGTCATAAGGACCGGCTGCCAAGCTCAGTAAAACCCTGATAGAGAGAGAGAGGTGGGACGGACACACACACACACACACACACACACACACACACACACACACACACACAGACAGACAGAGGTGTGTGGCACTATCTTTGTGGGGACCTGTAATGTTTAGCCCCATAGTGGAAGAAGGAGGAATGGACTCTGGAGTTCTCCACCTGGTGACTTGATTTATTTCTTCAGCAGTCACAAGGGATTGCAGCATTGCCAGAATGACTTATTGACATAGAACATTGACATTCCCATTTACTGGACATAGAAAGGTTAGCTTAGCATGATACCACATGCTACCCCAGATTTATATGAAGGCATGGGCTAGCCCCATGACAGGACCCATCATTGACGTAATGCATTCCTTAGCCCCTTTTACCCTCACCTTAACCATCACAACTAAAGGCCTAACCTTAACCCTAACCATAACCATAACCATAACCTAATCCTAACCTTAACCCTAAAACCAAGTCTTAACCCTCGAACAGCCCTTTAAACTTGTGAGGTCCAGCATTTTGGTCCCACAAAGTCGGGACCCCACAAGTTTGCTGGATTCCCGGTTCTTGGACCCCACGGATATAGTTAAACAAGACCACAGACACAGACACACACACACACACACGTACCTCCTCACTAATTTCTTTGAGGAGTGATAAAGTGTCTCTTCGGCTCCTATGGCCTCTTATGACAGAACTCTGTAGGCTGCCAAAATCTCTTTCACACACACACACACACACACACACACACACACACACACAGAAAGAGAACATACATGCATGAATGTGATGATTACTGTAAACACTGGGCTATCTGTTTCTTAGTAACCACAGGAAGCACTAAACAGTGAAACGTGTTCAGTAAAGTTAAAACTATGGCAAGGACAGATGAAAACGGCTCGACAAGCCGAGACAAGCACAGAGACCTCGGAGCACTTCACTAATCATTTAATATTTGCAGGTATAGAGGAGCCACTCACTGCTGACGCAAACACGTCTATGAAATGTATGGACATGAGTCCATGTATGTGTTTACTGTCCGGATGCCACTTGGGTCCTTTCATTGTGAACTCTGATGCAACTAAGAAATTGTTGTGGTGGTAAACCTATCTACCACCTGAGTGGTAGTTAGGTCCCAAAACACAGGACTTTTAAACAAAAGAGCACGCTTATGTCCCAGAAGAAGTTAAGGAGAAAACTCCAGACTTTCATCAGGGGAACAGATGTTAGTGTTCTGGTAATGCTACTTAGTGGACCGGTGTTTTAACCCAAACAACACTTGTTTTCTGATCCAAACAGTCATTTTAGGGCCTGAACTTAAATGACAAGACCGCTGTCACGACCGTCCCCTCACAGTGACCGGTAGCCCTTTTAAAGTGACCTTATGTTGGCTTAACAAGTGCAGTAATTTCGGAGGATATCATACAAATAGTTATGCATAAAGTTAAGTACAAAGTACAGTTTTTATGTAATTCCGCATACACCGTCCTACTGCCACAAATGCTCACTAGAGTACCAAATGCGAATTAATCCGCCAAAGAAAATAGTCCCCACTTAAAAATGCACTATTACATTTCCTCCTGTTAGTTTGATAAAAACTTGTCATTTTTAAATGAAACTTTCTATTTGTGACAGATTTATGTCATCAGTTTGAACTAATGGGCTTGTTGCTGAGTGCCACAGATCGGCCTGGGAAATTATTTAAGTAAATGGACTTACCAGCTTGTTTTTTCTATTTAAGGGACTGTTTGACAACCATAAAATATATAATATTGTCACCTTGATTTGTTGAAGATATGGTTCGATAGGAAAATGTTGACATTATGTCAAGCAACTGGAGTTTCTACTTGAGATAAGTATTGTACTAGTCTTTATTCCATGATGATTTACCCAACGTATTTGTTATTAAGCATACGAGACAACGGGACACCCTGAGTGACAGATGTGCTCCCGGTATCCGCTCGGCTGAGTGCTGCTGTCTGTCGGATGTAGGTGTATGACGCCGCAGGCTCATGTTGTCTGCAAGTCAACATTTGTTGGTTAGTAAATCAATCCTTAGCATCTGTAATGAGCTTCAAATGACTGCACCATTACGACCTGTGTGTGTAAGTGGTCTGATACAGCATAATGTTCATGGCTACATCAACGTGTGTAGTCAAAAGCCGGCTAACAAGTCGTAACAGACCCTGACAGGGAGACAGATAAGACTGCTCTGACGTCCCTGCTGCTCTGTTTCCTCTGTTATGTCTGCACGGCTCCAGATGATAGTTCAAGGTTGTGTGTTGAAAGTGTGTTAGAGCTCAGATGACTTATCTCTGCCTTGGCTGAGCTTAAAGGGACTGCGACACACCGAGGTGGAGACAGAGCTCCGAGTTCACAGAGAGGCCATGTGGTTGCTAAGTCATCCCATTTGTCCTGCGGCACAGAAAACACGCTAAAAAGGGATGTTCAACTGGAAAGATGAGTGAGACAAAGGAGATGCCTGAGGGATACCGTTTCACTTAGCTCACTTACCAGAGAGTTGGGATTTTAACCCTCTGTTTATCCTTGAATCAAATTAACCCATTTTCATATATCAGTGTCCTTTTAACTACCCAAAATAACATGATTGATTCCACACAACGCTCTTTTGGGTGATTTTGGGGTGTCTTGTTCAATTTTATAGCATTTGAAAAACAAAGTGAAGTGTTTTTGAAATAGTATTGAGTAAAAGTAAAAGACATATTCCAGTCCGTGATTATCATCAACATCCATTCCTTTTTTACATTTTAGTCAAAAAATTCCTAATTTCTGCTTTTCTATCTCAAACATTAGGTATAATTTCCTTATGTATTGACCATAAATCCCAAAAATAACTGTAAAACTAAAGTTAATAGATGATAAATGTTACGTAGTGTTGAAAACATCAAAAAATGAAAAAGAAAGCGTCAAAATTGTTGAAAAAAGGGACAAAAATGTAAGAAAAAGCTAAAAAGCATCTACAAAATTGTTGATTTTAGTTTTTGACGGGAAGACAACATGAGGGTTAAGACTTCCAGGTGAAACGGGCAAGCCGGTATGGAGTGGTTAACACCCAGAGGTGTACGGACATGTAGATGAGGTTGTTCTCCCTGAAGGGATCACCTGGTGAGACGATGGTGTCACAGAGCAGAGGAAGGTGAGGAGAGGTGGACGGGATGTGGGAAGAGAAGACGAACGAGTAAAGAGAGAGTAAGGCAGCCTGAGGTCAGAGAAACCTTGAAGTTACACTCAAAGACAAGCATCATACACGTAGATAGATATATAATAGTATGGAAACTACAGTGACAGTCAATGAAAAATATAAAATACCGTTACTATAAGTGATAAACTTTCCCCTAATCCTGTGATGCAATCTTTTTACTCACCTGGAAGCACAAAACAATCCTCAAATTGATTTTAAGTCGAATTTTTAAGTACTTCCAATCCCTAATATTAAGGGATATTTAAACTATTAATGGATTAATCAATTTTTTTCATTTATTTTTGGTCATTGGGTACATTAGTATAAAAAATACCTTGTTCCTTAGAAGGTAACTGAGAAATTCTTAAGGTACTCTCAAAAATGACAAATGAGTGGATGTGATGAATCAAACCTCTGATGCTGACTTCAGGTCGAGGTGGATTCACTCGTTCATGAGTCCAAGCCCTTCCTCAGTACACTGGCCCTCTAATCTGAACTGGCTGAGGAGTCTCACAACCTCACAGCTTAAAAACACATTATCACCTAAATCACTAGATTCAGTTTGTTTTTTAATCCCACAGCCCCTGTGAAGCAGCTCTCCTCTCGATCTCTTCACCTCCATGCTTTCTGTGGGAAACGCACAGCATGTGTGTCACCTCTGGGCTCTGACTGGAGAAAGGCGTGTTCAGGTAGAGAGAGAGAGAGAGAGAAAGAGAGAGAGAGACTTCACACAGCAGCCAGGGGCAGAGGACTATGTGGAGTACTGCCGGTGGCTCTCTGCGCTTCTCTTCCGTACATTGGACCCGTTCGGACTGACAGGAAGACCAGAAAGAGAAGAAACACCTTCTGGAGCGGAGCCCGGAGTGCTCTTAGCGTGCAGGACTGGGCACAAGTGAGATCACCTGACTTATATGGAATAATGGGAATCACGGCCATTGTGTTTTAATGTAAAGGAGGAACAGCCAAAGGGAACTCCGCGTAAAAAGACTTCACTTTGTTTCCTGCACCTGGATCTTCAGGAAAAGATGTTACCGCGTGTCCCGAAAGAGAACCCAAACTGATGGGATGTGTTTTGGGAACTGAGGAACAGCTGTTTGGATAGACGAGCTCTGCAGCTGAGAGAAGGAGAAAAACAAAGTTCCTTCAACGGGTCCCCTTTAAAAAGAAGGAAGAATTGAAGGGTTGGAGCCCAGCAGAGAGTTGGATATGGGTGCTGTTGCTTCTGGAGTCCGTGTGTCGGAGCCTGCAGCGGGGATGCACTGCGCATCTGATCCGCGACGTTTCACTCCATGATGCGGGACCGAAGCTGCACCTGACAACGAGAAACCCGAATCCAATCCACAAGGATCTACCATGTCCTCACTATTGACGAGGTAAGACTGTGGAAATGTCTCTCTCACATGAGAACTTAATTAGGATGATTTATAACAAGTGTTCAGCTTTGAAGGGAGGTGATAAATTCCAGAGACAGGTTGAATTTTTCTTTTCCTTTTTTTCATGAGTTCTCTACTGTGATTGAGTTGAATTTCGAGCTGTAAATATGTTGGTGACTCTAAATATTTACACTGTCTTATTTTGCTGGCAAGGAGCTGCAAAGCCTTGAACATTTGTTTTGCAGTATAGTGAAGGATGGGAGGTGATACATTCCAGGAACAGTTGAGGTTTTTTTCCCCCAGTTGGAATCTGTTTGTTTTGTGCTTCACTTTATCAAAAGAACTGCAGGAACACGTGGTGGGCTAAAACATTGTTTGTGGGATTGTTTGCATATTTGCAACACGGCACGTATTAGTTGACTTTTGCATGAACGAAACTTCAATGGAAGCCTTTTAGCTAATCCTGTAGTCGCCTGTGGTGTGTGAATGTGTTCTCTGGGGGCAGAAGTCACCGCCGTTCTGCTGGAAGCTCCTTCCTGCCAGCGGGTGAGGTAATCCTACTGCCATACAGGCTCTACGTTCCCCCCATCCTGCTGCACTACCTTTATCTCCTAAATGTCACCGGCTATAAATACCCTGCTCATTTTTAATCTAATCCCCATCCCTGCAACAGAGAACACAAACACGGGGGCCTGCAGGGGCCCTGAATCTCTGCTCAAATTGAACCCTTGATTCTTGTAAATCTGTCTCTTAACATCACAAACGTACCTTGACCTTACCATGTCTTCCCTCCTGGTCCTCAGGATCACTCTCCTCGGTGGAAACAACACACACTGACATTTCTGCACTTTGCAGGAAAGCCCTTTTCCCTTTTATGGGCTGCATTTGCTGCAAGGTGTCAGGACAGATGTGTCTGTCTGTCAGACGGACGCTGTCAGCCTGGCTGGTCTGTAGAAGGAGAACGATTTGTCTCGGGGCACATTTTCTCTCTCCCTGATAACTCTTTGGAGGAATGTTTGTTTGGGAAGGAGCCCATCGACCCCATGAACAGATTTAATCGGCTTACCATGGAACACTGAGCATATAGCTTCAAAACGAGGACTCTAATTTGGTGTTACATGCCATGATGTCACTCTCTCTTGGGGGGGGAGAGTTTCCATGCTTTTCTTTCCCGTGGATGTGAAGCGCAAGACATCAGTATTTCAAAAAACTGACTCTCTCTGTTAACTAATTGTCTATTTTATAATTTTCTAAAAGCCCAAATAGTATGGAAACTGTCTTTATGTACACACTCTAAGGTACGTTTTTGTACCTCATAGTACTGTACCTTATAGACGTAAGAGACTCTTACTGTAATGGGCCCCAGCTGCACCCGCAGTAGTCATAGAGTAGCTTATATACTATATACCTTTTGTCTGGGTGTATGTTCAATGGAAAGAAGCCAGTGAGTAACCCTGTCACAGATGTCCTAATAACTCAACGCAAACTTCCAGAATAGAAAATTAATTGATTGATTTAGTACAATGAATGGGAAGAATAACAGGGATTGGAACAGGTATCACACTCGTTTTTCAATATTTTTTTTTCATTTTGATATTTCCAAGTAGGAAATGAAACAATTTATGATGGCTGAATTCCATTTAGCTGCTTCTGTTTCATGGTCCTGGGATTTTGCGTGCCAGTGGTAACACGCCTTTCTACTATAATGAGTCAAAATGTTGTGAATGCTGTGAAAAAGACTGATTGGGAAAAAATAACTCACACACATTGTTATTGTACAAAACCTGCAATACCACAACTCTTAGACTAACAGAAGGTTTACACATAAAAACAACAGTCGCAATCGCAGTTGCTTATGTTATTCATTCTTAAAAACAGTTGGAAGAATCCCCCTCATGTCATCATGTCAACATCCTGCAGCTCTAAATACTGTGTCCCGGTCACTTTGAACCAGGTTCGGACCTTGATGGGCTTGTGTACGCCGACTTCTGCCCTCTGTCAGAGAAAATGAAGAAGTCAGACAGTTTCAAGGTTCAGTCAGATAAGAGTTTACTGCTCTGTGTTTGTGTCTCTTTGCACACACCCGATGAAAAGCATGTACTGTTTGAAAGGTTTGCTTCAGAGCAGGATTAGGGGTTGTGTTTTTTACCCGGTTAAGAGTGCTCAGTGTCTGTTAGCAGGATGTTTTAAAACACTGTGAAAGAATTTCCGTGAAATTGGTGGTGATCCAGATCTGGGACTTTGCCATCGGAGCATTAGTGGTTCTTAGCTGCAATTATGGAACTGATGGAGACTAAAACCTCAGACCCTCCCAGTCCAGTGGGCACAGGAGGTTCAAGACCAGTGTTTCAATTTAAAATTCAAGTGCAAGGTGTATTGCGTAAAGCTTGACAAGAAGTATTTTTTTAAGATTTCCATACAGCCTTCAATGTTGATATACATTAGGTAGAAGACGCCTTAATTATGTCTGCCTTTTAACATTCATTTATCACGTTTTGTTACAATATTACTTGCGTGCATCTCTGCTTGTTTCCCGTGTTGCTACCGTGACTGTAGATGACCCGAGAGGCTCTGCTTCAATCAAAGTGGCTGTGAAAAGTTAATCTGATAATCCCTGAGGTATGACGGTGTACCAAGGTTGTTCTCCCTGTCGTGGAAGGAGTGAGTTAAGTGCTGCGAAGCGAAGTGAAGGGATAAGAAGTAGACCAGGACCACGGTAGAGCAAGAGGCTAAGTCTCTAGACATAATGGCAACAACAAAACCAGCAAGACAATACCAATGTCTGTCTTTCATTTAGCCATTTACCACAACAGTATGGGTTGGTTTTTTTATCTCCTTTTTACTTAAAATTTTCTCCACCCTAACCCCCCCCCCCCCCCCCCCCCCCCCCCCCCCCCCCCACACACACACACACACACTTGGGTTTGTTTTGTCAATGCGTGCTGGCCGAGGCCACTGAGCTTTTGATTGTTGCCCGCCTCATTCAGAGTCACTACAGACCCGGGGGGGTCAGAGCTTACCACAGAGCTCTCACACTGAACATCTGTTAAGGGTTGTGTCAATCCATTCACCAGCGTGCTCCATATAACCATCAGACCCTCCACCAGGCTCAATCCAATACGCTGGGTGGGTCACAGCACAGTGTCAAGGCGGGTCAAAGGTTAGGACCCGCCCCTGATTGGAAGACGCTTTGCCTTTTCAAACTTGGTGGGTGTGCAGACAATTGTAAATGGGGGTCACCATACAGAAACACTTAGCCTAAGATCCCACACAAAGAAAGTGAAGGAGCAGTGATCTCCAGTCAAGTGTCTCCTGTGTTGACGTGACTCATAACGGGTCAAAGGACACCTTCTCACCTGCGATGCACTCCTAATCAGTGCACCGTAATTGCCTCATTGTAATTGCATGATTACAGCATGGAGCCTTTGTTTATTTGTTCAGGGTGGGAATGTGAGAGCTACCTGTCTGTGAGGGTGTGTTTCAGCAAAGCTTTGTGAGTTCAGTCATTACAGAAGAATTATCTGGAGAGCCTCTTAACGTCTGCTGCGAAGGCTGGGTGGAGACTGTGTTGCCATGGGCTGGGCAATGTAAGGATATTATACGGATATGTGAGACCATATGTCGTCTTAGAAGTTGAATATTGTATCATAATAAGGGATAAGTGTTGTTGTCTTCTCCTTGTTTTAAAGGTTGCATTGCAGCGAAGTGAACTGAACTTACCAGACTAAATAGCTGTACTTATTCATTGTATCCAAATTTACTGATGATTATTTATCTAAAAAGCTCATTGTGAAAATATTTTGTGAATGCACCAATTGTCAATCCTACAATACGGTCGCAATATCGACATTGACGTATTTGGTCAAGAATGGTCTATATCCACAATGTTCTTCTTCAAGGATTGTTCATGTGCCGTGGGGATTTCGGCCGAATCCCGCTGCTTTCGGCCAGATGTCTGATTCCTTCCCCTTTCGTTGTATGGGAATTTTAAACTCCGATGGATTTCTGAGGACTGCGGTTACCTGCTCCTCAGAACTCTGCAGGGTAAATCCAGACAGCTAGCTAGACTATCTATCCAATCTGAGTTTTAAGTTGCACAACTAAAACAAACTTTTGAACATACACACCAAAACATGTTTATTCCTGAGGATATATCGCAAGGCTACATAATCGACACTGGAGCTTAACGCTTCCATTGTCGATTGTGATTGGTTTAAAGAAATGCCAATACACCAGAGCACGTTTTTCTCCCATCCCAGAATGCTGTGTGAACCAGCCAGGCCCTCCTCCGCAGCGCTGTGGAGGAAGGTCTGGCAGTGCAAGAATATTGTGATATTTGATTTTCTCTTGATATTTCCCAGCTCTAATGTGTCAGTAGTTAGGATTTTAGTGGGGGTTTCATCTGTGATGTCCATCATAAGACAACCAGAGTTTCTCAGCCATGTCCAAATCTGCATCCAAATACTGCACAATTGGTGATAGGAATTAATTAGATACATGTGCAATGTATTTCCATCACATCAGTGCAAATGGTCATAAGAAAACAGCATGTTCAAAAAGGCCAACAATTAAAAAATGCTTAAATGTTTCTAGATCAAAAACTTGAATTAACAATTAATAATGTACCAATTAGTTTCTTGATGAAATGTGTGTCCGTGTGTGTGTGTTTGTGTGTGTGTGTGTTTTTGATTTGTATTGTCACTGTGTATATTTTTATAAGAGGAATACACTAAAAGAGCAGTCTAGAAAAGCCTAGAAAAACATAGAAAAGTCAGCCAACGTTAATAATTGCCCATCAACAGCTCTAAGAGCCCAAAGTAACTACTCCAAATTTCCTGCTTTGTTGGTGCAACATTCAAAGTTTAGTGTTATAGAAAAAAATCATTAACATTAGAGAAGCTGGATTCCGACCCTCGCCCTATCCTTCATGTATCCACTACCTGTGTACGTCAGTGGTTTTAACTTTCCTCTGTGGAGCTCCAGACTGCTCCACTTCTCACCCCCACGTCAACGTTGTGTCTTCTCGCGAACAAAAGCATGCGAGAAGACACAACCCTCAGCCTGCACTGAAATTCCCAACCCTCCAACTGGGATAGTCCTCCCTCTCTGTAGACTCAACTCTTGACACTCCTCCATATTTCTTTCTTTAGCTTCTTACAAACCACTTATGCACGTGAGCCTCTCTGACGTTTATATCCATATAGTTTTCCTCTCCCGTATGATGTTTACACTGAGTGAAAATAGACATCAAATCGTGCTAAACTGTTGCTTTTGTATGAATGTTTGAAGGGATATTTAAACATTCAATATACTTAATTCACTAAAGTCAGATGATATTGCCTCGTCACTGTTTAAATATTTGTGACACCCACAGACACCCAGGAAAAGCTGACCAATAGCATTGATTAATCAAAAAGAAAATTGAAATGACTTGATATTTGGAGTACATTGTGATCTCACAAATACGTTCGGGAGACGTAGCCTCACGCGGTCCTCTCCGCGAGCCTAACATCCCACAGAACACGACCCTCACCCTGTACCTCCCGTATCGTCAAGCTAGGGAACATTTGATTCAGTGATTTTTTTTAGTGAATTCTCTGTAAATCTTTTAGTTTGGTAAACGTCAGAGAATATTTTGAAAAGTGCCCAATTTCAGAGCCATGTTGAGATCAGAAGCTAAGTGGCCCATGGCTTCAGCCCCTTTCTGGTATTTGGTTAATGATGATGAAGAGTAGTTATGTGTTGTTTGAGACGGGCGGGGCTGGGTTTTTTCTTCTTCCTCGGTCCTGAGAGCAACTAATGTCAGTAAAAACAAACAACTAGTCTCGTATTGATTAAAGCCATCCCCCCCCCCCCCCCCCCCCCCCCCCCCCCCCCCCCCCCCCCCCCCCCCCCCCCCCCCCCCCCCCCCCCCCCCCCCGCGCCCCGGAGCTATTCACTAATGTGCTGCTCTAGTCTTAATGAGAGCCGGCGGAGGCGGACTGACCCCTGATAGCCTCTGTAAGGGCTCCTGTAGGGAGGGGGCCAACCAGTCAGCAACCAGAGCTGCTGTCTTTTCATGTTCAAAAAGCCAAAGATCAAGTGAAAGGGAGAAAAATTACTTAATATTTGTGGATTACAACAGTAGTCAATTTTGCTTTTATAGAATCCAGCGTTCCCCCCCAGTGTGTTGCAAGCCCACATATTTTAAGACGTCTTTTAAAACTACAGTTACAGCAGGGTGGCTCGGTTGGAAACTTAGACGTCATATTTTCCAATATCTTGTAGCTTTTAGCACTCACTTAATGTATCTGTCTTATAGCCTTTATAAATTCTAAATTTCGCGATTCCTTCTATGTTTGTGATTGACACTTTTCATGTCATTCCAGGCGGCCATTGGTTTCCGTTTACCGTGCGATGACAAAATGAATCAGCAGACTTTTGAAAGCAAACAGCAAGTCTGCATTTAGTTTGGTCACGGTTACCATTGTAAGGTAATGCAGTTGAGATTTTTCTATATGCCTATGCAGCTATATGGCCTGCATTTAAAAATAATCAGGACAATGAGCCTTTAGTCCTACAGCTGAGATGCTAGAAGTTAAAAGTTAAGTCTGTGTGAAAATGGGAAGGCCTCTTACATCAACCATGATTTATGAACCTATTACCTCTCTGGGTCAGTGCGATCTTCCTTGTTCCTCCTACGTGAATTCCCCCATGTAAGGCCAGGACGGGAGCCGAGGTCGCTGAAGGGAAGGGCAGCTCAGCCAAGTGTAAGGGAGATGTGTATCGTTTAATTGGACAGGCCAACTACTGACCTGGAACTGATCCAAAAGGCTCTGGAGCAGCTTTGTGCTTACAGACCAGAGAGAGATAAAAGAGACGGAACAGACATAGAGATAAATGACAGATGGGCTGGAAGCTGAAGGAGGGCTAAGTGAGATGTGGGAGAGAAGGTTAGAAATAGAGAAGATTAAGCTGCTGGAACTTTTCAAATGCAACCTGTCTCATACTGCTAATAAAAGTGTCATGCTTCCTCACAAAACAAACCCTTGAGCGTATGACACACTTCGGCTGTCATCAAAGCGGTGCCAGGAAGCAATCAAACAGAGGGGCTTTCCAAGAATCACCGGCACTTCTCAGAAAAAGCACTTGTTCTTTGATGAATCAGAGATACGTAAAGACGGAGAATCAAAGATGCCAGTTTTTCCCCAGAGGTAAAGAAGAAAAGAAGAATTGGTATAGCAAACCCAACAGAGACGTGGAGGTTTTATCTTGTAGCAACTCAGAAGTGTCTCATTGGTCGGTACTACAGTTGCAAATAAATGCTTTTGACTTAGTTGTGATATACAAAAATATGCTGCGTTTGGTCTTAAAATGAAGCCGATTATAGGTGAGATTTATTCTGCTATCCATGCACTCATCAACAGGTTCATTTGATATTGTAGGAAATGATGGAAAACCTCGGCCGGTCACACGATAGTCCTGCATTGCCAGACCTTCCTCCCCAGCGCTGTGTAGGAAGGTCTGGCTAGTCCACACTGCATTTCGGAATGGGAGAAAATCTGCTCTGGTTCATGTGCATTTCTTTAACCAATCACAATCATCGTGGGAGGTGCTATGCACCGGACGGAGCCACGGCGCCTCTGCTAATCAGCCTCAGGAAGGTACTTGTTTTGGTGGAACGTGTAAGTTCAAAAGCAGTTTTAGTTTCCCCGATTGGACAGATAGTCCAGCTCGCTGTCTGGATTTACCCTGCAGAGATCTGAGGAAACTTGATTGGAGAATTCGAGAAAAACGATTATTTTGCTAATGACGTTTTGCAGATTAACCCTTTTTTGTCTTGAGTTATGAATGAAAACAGTTCAAATCGGAAAGGTTTTAAGGGAAGTATCACAGTTGGAGGTGTGTTCACTGTTGGCTTGTTTAACTTATTCTCATTTTTAAAGTTCAAAAAATTGCAAAGTCTTTCCAATAGTCAATGAGTTATCATGTGAAATAATTGTGATTTCAGAATTGACAAAAATAGTCTTGATTATGATTGTTTTTTTTCATTGTCCAGCAGCAATACAAAACATCACTTATTTAAACCATATTCTGACTTTACAGATCTGTTACATTAAGATCAGTTCACACTAACAAATCCTGCCATTCTGCTTCTTAAACACCTCCGCTGTGAAAACTTCCACATCTTCGCCCCTGTGTTCCTACATATAATATATGTAAAAACGTTGAGGTCGATGTTACCAAGCGAGCGACTGACTGGTGTTGGTTTCTCTCCCCGTCTGCAGGAAGCTGACCCTGTGCCAGGCCCTGACCTCTATCCTGCTGCTGGTCTCCCCCATCTGCCCGTCCCCCCCCCAGAGTGTAAGTATGACCCTGCTTCATTACCACGAGCCGCTGCGTGGCCGGTCGCTGCTCCTTCTAATGACATAACCAGGGTGAAAAACATGCAAGAATTAAATCCCCCTTCCAACACCATGGATATCGTGCTACTCGGCCAGGCATACCAAAACACTACTTTATGAACTTTTTTTCATTCATTCATTCAAACCTTTATTTAACCAGGATAAAAAAACTCCCTGAGATTAAAAATCTCTTTTACAAGAGTGTCCTGGCAAGTGGCAGCAGCACTTTTCAGATAGACAGAGACACTTACATGTAAATACATAAACATACTTTCACTCATAATCAAACAACAATGTCATCTTAAAAATCCAGGGTCCTAAATCAATTTAAAAACAGTGACATACAGACTGCCCTTCTGCAAGGTCCTTTAACAAGCCTTTAAAAGAATAAAATGAGACCAACTCCTTCAACTGGAGTTAATTTTGAAGCTGATTCCATGCAGATGTGGCTGCAAAATTAAAAGCCTTTAAGATTTAATGGAAAATAATGTCTAAATGAAATAGCACAAGTGGTGTCAATATAAAACACAGCGCTTTCAAGTCGCTTTCAAGCGTTTCCTGGGTGCTTTCACCCAGGAAACGCTTGTTCGTTCCTCTCAAAACTGAAACTGAAATTGTCATGGCTGCATGACGCTAACTTTTTCTGGCTAAACGCCACTACGTCGCCACTGAAAGGACCGTCGTCTGGCGCTGCCTGCAGCCGGCTCACACCTGCTGGCAGCTGAACAACTGCTGCTGTTAGCCGGCGTCCCGGAGCTACGGTGGCCTTGAAGGTCAAAACCTTTCAAAGCATTTCACCAAACAAAACAACATTTTAGAAAACATAACAATATTTCACAAAACACTTTTTGACATTTGGTGGGATCCAAACCGCAAACGGTAGATACGTGTTGGACAACAATTCCTTGTTGCTGATTGGATGCACTGGCGGTCAGTCTGTGACAAACGGTAGTTCTTCTTCTTCTGTTGGATTCAAGGCAGACTGGGTGCCCTGAAATCTCAGCAATAGATAGATAGATAGATAGATAGAAAGTGCAAAGGCTAACTGCCGGGGGCCATCAATCACTACCAGGATCTCATTGGGAAAAAGAATGAATGTAGATGAAACGGACAATAAATTAACAGCACAGCTGGAATGAGTTTCCATGTAACTGCTGCAACAAACAATTATTTTCATCAATTATATTTAACTACAATTTACTTGCTGATTATTTTTCCAATAGATCAATGAATCTGTCAGGCCCAAGGCCATTTCCCACAACCTCCCCACGTTCTCCTCCACTAATGTCCTCTTTTCCTTACATCTGCCAGAGGTGAATGTTGTCATTAAGCTAATGTGTGCAGAGGAAACCTGTGCTCTAAGGTTCCAAAGAGGAAAGCTAATGTAGATAACAAACCAATCACAGCCCTTTGAACGGCATCAGATGAGGTCTGGCTGGGTGCTGATTTGGTTTTTTGGCAGCGTGTTTGTCTTCGAATGGTATTTTTTGTCTTGGAAATGATAATGTTCCTGTGAGTCGGCATCCTCTAGGTCTCTCCACGCTCCGATTGTTGCTGCTGCAGCTTTTCTTCTCCTGCCAGAGCGTCCATCTTTCATCACTGTTTGTCCTGTCAGGCAGACAGCCCGGCTGAACCAATGAGACGTAGACAGAGGCCATGTAGCAGCCCCTGCTCTGTAACTTTAACACAGGAATGTAGTGGAGAGTCAACACACAACATCAGCTCTTCATTTTTCTGCAAAGCGAAGCAATGACACTTTAAGGAAAACGAAACCGTCCATCCTGTCACTTCTTAATGACTTGTTTACGATGTTTTAGATAGCTGAAACTTTTTCTGCATTCAGTCATCATCGCAGCTGCACTGGCAACGCCTCTGTTGTCCACATTTGACGAGTTAAAGATGAGAACAAGAATTGGATCATGAAATGCAAAATATGAGACAAAAAGCCGGTTTGAACCAGTTCAACTATGGATGCATTTTTCTCTTTTGCTAAGTTTCAGTGAGCACAAAGGCTGGGAAGTGTACTAATGTAATAGTTGTTGTAACTTTTGTTTCTTCTCATAGGGTTAGGCCTGGCAGACAGTAGCTATGTTTCCATCCAGACGTTTTTATCAGAATTAAGTGATATCAAATGAAAAATGCCTTATGGAAATAACAAAATTCAATGGAATTTCATGAATCTCGACTCAGAGGAAATGGTCCTGTTAAAGAACGGCACTGTAGGTTGGACCCAAAGGCAGAGGACACAGGATATACAGAGCTTCTTTCAATGCTGGACGCTGCGGCCGTTACACATCCTGTGGAAACTGGGGCTAAGCCGCGCCCACAGCGCACAGGAGGGGGAAAACTAAATGTGAGGGGAAACAGACAAGGCCCACAAAACGAGAAAAAACAGACAGCCTTGATGACAACCGGACAACTTTGGTCTCATCGGATTTTATCTTGATCGATGATTTTATCTTGCTCGATGTACGGCATACGCAATTATTGCTGATGGAAACGTTATTTGCTAAATAAATAATGAATTGCAATAAAGTTTTAGGTCATCTTACCGCCACAAAACGAAGAAGTTTTAGTACATTACCACTAGTATTTCCTCTCTGTTTGCACACATGGCGGGCGTCAACAAAGACAGATGGAAGTGGACGGACGAGGAGACGAGAGACTTTTTGAATTTAATTTACGAGCAAAATATGACTGTTATTTTAGATAGCAAAAATCTAACAAATGGCATCATTTATGAGGAAGTTGCGAAAGAAATGGCCGACAAAGGTTAGGACAAGCCGTGGGACGTCCTCTGGAGTAAATGGAAGACGAACAGAGAGACATGTCTCAAAAAAGAGTCTTGCAGCGGTGACGAAGGGAAAATAAAAAGCAAGTTGCATATGACCTATATCGGGATAGACTTTGGCTCTCCAGTTCCACAGTCCAGTTTCCTCATGTCTGCTGTCAACAGATCCGTTATGAACTGTAGTGAGACATGTTGGGGTTAAACGTTAGTCTTCCACCCATCTCTGGCTCCAGATTTCTTTCTTCTTTCTTTCCTTTATTCATAGAAGAACCACACATTATCAAGGAAGTACCTTCTCTAAATAATCTCTGTTGAAGTGTCACTGGACAACCCTTAAAGATACCTTTTATATTTGATACTTTTTTATATAAACCAAAACATTCTAACTTTTTGTTTGAACCATTATCTGGCTTTAATCATTTGGATGTAATCACACATTTTGGGATATCCTGCTAACTAACAAACAAAGAGGGCTTGATTGATTAAATAATTAAAACGACACAAAATAGCGACACGCTACAGTGTATGCTAAGAACAGGATGAATAATTAGGTGTTCTGTGTATAATGGGCTCTGAAGTCAATATGCAATATGTCAAACTGGACTGACTGAAGAGTCATATTTAAGATCATCTACATAAGTCTTTTTGCACAAAATCTGATAATTTAGTTAGATGGCTCTGTCTTCGCCAGTTGTCCCCGTTTGTTGCCTTTAAGGTTGCAAGTCTTTTCTCTCTGTCAGCCCCAGACTGTCTCAGCAGACTGGGAGAACTGGTCTGCCGACAGGCGGGAGGACTGGGAGGGGACATTTTCAGTTCACCTGCACGCTGGAGCGGATTGAGTCTTTGACTTTTAACTTTCGTCTTTCGTGTCCCTAACTATGCAGTTTGCTTTTCACACAGTAGAGCAGATTTGTTTCTCTGCTCATGGGAAGAAAGAGAGGGGGTTGGGGGGGGGGGGGGGGGGGGGGGGGGGGGGGGGGGGGTTGCATTGTAAAGATCAAAGGTCACTTTCATTAACCTAGAATGCCAGCCCATACCATCTCCAACTGTTATCAACGCTAATGTGACCGGTGGTTACACTAATGAGGGCAACCTCAGGTGACCCTGCCATGGAAAATGATGGAGAGTGTGTGTGTGTGTGTGTGTGTGTGTGTGTGTGTGTGTGTGTGTGTGTGTGTGTGTGTGTGTGTGTGTGTGTGTGTGTGTGTGTGTGTGTGAGAGAGAGTCTCAGGTTTGTCTACTGCTCGCTGTATCTGAAGAAACAACGTAAATGGGCACTGGACAATCATCAAGACATAATTTTAGGATAAACTAAAAACATTATCGCTTGTTCTTCAAAGCATATTCTGACTTTACAGATCTATTACATTAGTAAAAAGATTTTTTTTACAGACTAAATAATCCCATGATTGGCAACATAATAGTTTTTTAAATGAATGTTAAATATGTATTAGTTTGAGCTCTAGACCTTTGTTGTCACCGCATAAATCAAGTGCAGAGCATGACAGAAACGCCCTCACACCAAACTGCTCATTTACAGTCGAAGATCTGATTACACAGCGGAGAATCCGGCTACATTTGCATATTAATGAGGAGAGTGGGAAACGAGGAAACAGGTTTTCAATTGTGCTCTTATTTCTGTGGGGGCTGAGTGGTGTTTCTCGTCTTGCACATCAGATACTCCAGATGACTTTGGCTTCAGCCCTTCCTGATGTTGAGTGTGTGTGAAGAGTTAAAGAACGTGCTCCTGGATGAGAAACCGGTGGGAAAGCTGCCAGTCCTCCAGGGTAAAAACTCTGGAATGTGTTTGAGGAGCGCCATTGAGAGTTCTCTAATCACTTTTATTGTTGGGCTGGTCCGGAGCCACCAGGCTCACAAGGTTATTTTTTTTTTCATCATCTACTGTTACAGGATACCTGGCTATAAATAACGTGGGTTTTATTAGGCGTCACCCTTCCCCCAACACACTTTCCCCCCTTTCACAAATGATATCCCATCATTCTGCCAACACTGTAGTATCTCTATCTTCCTCTTCTACTGTATCTAAATACACATCACACACACACACACACACACACAAACACACGTACACACATGCAGGGATTGAGAGCTGCTGACAGCTGACATCTTTGAACACGCGGAGCGATCGCAGCACAGAGTCGGGCACGACTCTGTCCTACAATCACAATATCAACAGAAGCAGCAGCTCAGGATAACAACTGATCAGTGTGAGGAACGACAATATTGAGAAGTGCGGGGGAAGTACCTGAGCTATCTGGGGAGAATCACAATAAACACATGTTTATTTGGTTTATTTTTATTGTCTATTTCGTTACTATTTTGTTATTTGGTCTTGAATCTTGTAGTTACTGGGTCATCTTTTGGGGATTTTTGTCTGGGTGGGTTGGGATAAGGAAGGGGGGGGGGGGTGGAGTTCATGTTGTGAATTGTTTGATTTTTTTCTTGTTACCCATTTTACATTTTACATTTCTCACTAACTGTGTTCCGAGTTGGGAAAATGTCATTTGTCTGCCAGTGGTGAGTGGCTGGGGCTCAGTGGTGGATTGGAAGGATGGTGGTTCAATCCTGGGCCCTGCAGTCCCATGTTGAAGTGCCCCTGATGAGATGTGTGAGAGTGTTGATCTGGCCACAGTGTGTGTGAATGTTTCATGTACTATTTAAAAGAGCTTTGAGTAGTTGTCAAGACTAGAAAAGCGCTATAATACAGTCCATTTATATTTGGTGAAAGTATTTAGACCTTTAACTTCAGGAAAAGGAGCAATCCCACACGGACAAAATAACACAACTACAGTCAAAATTAAAGGCGTGCTTAAATGCAGAATGAGTAGGATTTGCCTGTTGTGGTTTGTGAACACAACATTCACGTCAGCACCTCCGCCATCTCCGGTGCTTGCTGGCGGGTGGAGACCAACCCCAGATTCACTCTCAATTTGGAACGAGCTTTGTCCGCTTGGAATTTTTTTATCTCGCTATATTTGCGTATTTTTGGTGCTGTATGGTTTCCTCTTGGATGCATAGTATGCTTATAATATGGCACCTAGTCACTACGTTTAAAAAAACAACCATTTATCAATGTTGATCCCCAGAAACGATCAAAACAAAGAAAAATAAGAAAATCCAGAAACTCCAGATACAGACAGTACAGGGCCACGGCAGACACAGACACCACCACACACTTCTACTGGGTCATAAGTGATGATTGAGATGGTGATTTGTATAAATAGAAGATATTTATGTGTACAATATGTGTGTGTATATATATATATATATATATATATATATATATATATATATATATATATATATATATATATATACACACACACACACACACACACACACACACAACTAACATGTTAAAGTAGGATTACTAAAAAAGTAATTGAAATACATTATCTGCAAGTTGAGGAAATGCCATAAAATACACAACCTATCATTTCCCTATCACGATTTCTCCTGAGATACTAAGTCAAACCTTTTATTTCATAAGAGGTTAGTCACAACAGTTTATGCCCCAAGTGTTATGTTGTAGTTCCACTAAGAAGATATCAAGGCTTAAAGAGAGCTTTGTTGATTGTCTCCTCCTCTGTGTCACTTTGTAACAAAGTCTCTGTGTTACATGTCAGCATTAAAGTGTCTCTGTGTGCCCTTTGTGTCTCAGTCCTGGGTGTCTGCGTGGCATCCCTCCGGCGAGGCGTCGTCAGGGCGGCCGGCGCGCGCCCGGCGACAGCTGCACTTCAGGAACGAGTGGGCGACGTGGAGCGGCTGGTCGGTCTGCTCTCGCAGCTGTGGGAGCGGAGCCTCGGTGAGGACACGCACCTGCATCACCAGGTAAAGACCCGCCGTGTCCCACAATGTCTCTCACAGCAGTATACTTGGATAGGATAGGAAGAAACCTACTTTTTAGGTATATTAAGTTCTAAATATTGTATTTATTGTATTATAAATCATTTTAAAAGAAAGTGCAACTTAAAAGGTGTTGTCTGTTTCCTGTGGTGAAATGTAACTTTAGCTTTAGTTACTTTGGAGATTTAGGTTATTATTACAAAATAGAAATCAACTAATACATTGCAATAAGCAATATATAGTCACAATTAGCTCCACCAATTACCAGCTGTAACATTCTATCATTCTGAAATATTGATTCTTTTGGCTTTTGGTATTCTTTGTATACTTTGATGTTATTACTTTTGTACTTTTATTTAAGAGTTTAAATGCAGGACGTTTCCTTGAGTATTTAACATTACGTTTAACATTTAAAGGACAGAGGGTATCATTTGTTGGACAGATTGTAAAGCCTCAAGACAAATTTGGGAATTGACTAGTATTACTACTTTTATCTAAAGAAAGCATCTGAGAACTTTTTGGACCCGTTTCTAAATTTCTAAATAGTGTTTTTCCGAGAAACCTGAAATGCATTTAAAGTAATATATTTGAAATTATATATTTGCGTAGTTTATACAGTTGAAATAGAGTTGTAGTACTCAAACGCTTTACTTAAACATTTAGAATGTATCCAAATATGTACAATTGCCCGTAAAATATTGTGTATTTTTTGATCAACATATTGATTTTCAACGCAAAACCACTTTTTTAAAAGATGAACCGGTTTTCCTCCAGAAATTGTCATCGTGCACCTAGAAGTTCTTTTCCTCATTCCATCACAGCCGTTCACAGTGAATAATTGTAATGTTAAACTACATTTACATATTTATTGGCAACTTAGTTTATCCATAATAAACTACAGAGTGGTTACACAGCAAACAATATTTGAAATCAATTACTCACCTACTTCAGAATAATCTAAACAATCTAAGTCCCATTTTTATAAAAATGAAGTCGTAAACAACCAACAAAAAGGTGCTTTGTGTATGATGAGAGCATTTTAAATTCAGCCAGACATTACAGTCGCCGGCACTAACCCTCACAACGTAGCTCCCAACTGACAATAAAGAGTGTTTGCCACTGTTATCGTTGTGCCATTAATCTCTTTTGTCTTCTGTGTTGCAGGAACCCAGTGGGGGGGCCGTGTACAGGAGATCCCCGACAATACAGGATCTGCAACACTAAGGTGATTTCAGCATGACGCTTCTCACACTGACTTAAAGGAGGGGGAAAAAAACGACTTTTGATGCAAACATTTTAGAACAATGGCAGATGTTTGCTCTAGAAGTTGGTCATATAGGTGTGTGCGGGCCGGGGAGGTGTTTCAGGGTGTGATCTGGAAATCCACCGACATATTAACTTGTCTCCACTGCACTGCTTTGCACTGAACTCTGAGATTTAACACAGCTGTGCTGCAGACACGTATCAGACCTGCTATTGTGTTATGAGGTCAGCAGCTATATGTCAGACATGTTGGGCTGTGTGTGTGTGTGTGTATGTGTGTGTATGTGTGTAGGTGGGATGTGTGCGTGTCTTTATGTGTGTGTGAGCGTGCGTGTGTACGTGTGTTTGGACTGCCAGTCACTGTGGCCCATATTGAATAAAGGAAACACAGCAGCGTGTTGAAGCATGCTCCAATGTGTGTGCATGTGGCAGTTTGTGTGTGATTAGCTCAGAGCTTTGAATGAATGGACACAAATCCCAGACATCTTTCTCCGCTGCAATGTGTCCCATAAACAATACAATATGAGTTTTTTTGCTGACCCTATGTTTCCACACTGGGACATCTGGGGACTCACTCACACTTTATTTTAGGGTTAAGATTAGAATTAGGGTTAAGGTGTGGGCAAGGGTTGGGGCTAGACAAGAAGTTTTTATACCGAATAATGAATATATTATTACATACAATATATTTTCTCACAACTAAGGCTGCAACTTACAATTATTTTTTCATTATTGTTATATTTGTCCATTATTTTCTTGATTAATCGATAAGTTGTTTAGTCTGTAAAATGTGAAAAATGTCAATCAGTGTTTCCCAAAGCCTAAGATGACGTCCTCAAATGTCTTTTTATGTCCACAACTCAAAGATATTCAGTTTACTGAAACAGAGGAAAAAAGAAACTATTAAG
>NC_048407.1:32028668-32047654 GCF_013103735.1 Etheostoma cragini
TATATATATATATATATATATATATATATATATATATATATATATAGATATCTATATATAGATATCTATATATATAGAGATATATTTATACATTTTATTTTTTTAATGTGACTTGATGCCTGCTGCAGATCAAATTTCCTTTAGGTTAAAAAGTTGAAGTTGAATGTATATTTAGTCTGACACTTTAATAAAAACAATGTGTCTTTTAAACATTCAAGCATATAAACATGTTCGAGTAGAAACCCAAAATACAAGTTTGAGCCTGAAAATGAGATAATATGGGGCCTTTAAAGGGATTGCCTCGAAAGAAATGGTATACTGTAGCAAAACCGCTGCTGGCTGACGATATGCATACAGGATAAAGCTTTCTAACGTTAAAATAAAGTCCCAGTACAACCTAAAGTCCAAAATATACTCCAAAAAAAGATGTGGACAGTGAGCTGTACAGCAGGGAGGCACATGGTTCCACGCTACATTGGGTTTTTATCTAGGCGACGATGTTTCACATGTGTTCATTCTGCAGGCTTGTAGGTTCATGAAGTTTGCTTCATCCACGCAAGTGATTTTAGGGTCACATGGTAATGGGAGTAAAGTAGAATTTAAGCGTGTTACTGTCTCCTTGATGTGTAACTTTAGCTACTTGTGATACAGCTACTTTAGCTGTTTTATGGCAGTTGTGGGAAACTTTCCATGCTGCCATGGTACTCACGTCCAGTGTGAGGTCCTCCTAGGTGTTTAATCCACACAGTCATGAGTTTTCTCTGTAACATCTGCGAGTTTTCTTGCCTCCTCTCCCTCTCTGCTCTCTTGCAGTTCCACCTCTCCACCTCCTGCGTGTTTCTGTTTCTCAGCCGCTTCCCTCCCTGTCCTTTTGTCTCGCCTATTTTTCCATAATAAAGTAATGAGTCACTGACTGAAGATCTTCCCTGCCAGGCTCCAACCCCTGTGAACTGAGCTGCCTGGCCCTGGGTCACAACTTCTACTACAACTTTGGCCGTGTGCTCGATGGCACAGCTTGCAACAAGGAGGGTGGAGCGGTGTGTGTCAACGGCCAGTGCCTGGTGAGTGGCAGCAATACTACTGTGTGTGTGTTTGTGTTGGTGTTTTCTTTACATATTGCATTAATGCATTTTAGGTCTGGCTTTTTCCCACACTTTAAATTTCCTGTTTCAAAGATTTATTTTAAGGCTATTCTTTATAATCTTCATTATATAAACACAGGAGTCTGCTGGATAATTTAACGATACTATCGATTGCTTTATGTAACAGTCATGAAGTGTAATTATTTCAACTTTGTTTCTAGGAAAAAGGTTTCTTCCACTAGTTTGGTCCGAAAACACAGATTTCCGGCATCCGGATTCTCGAGATATAACAAGATCATGCAAGAATTGCGGGATCACATTTCACACGAAATCTCTCTTGTCAGGCTTCAAGTAATGCATTTGTGTTGGAACTACCAGCTTACCGCATCAATTAGCATCCAGCAAGGAGCTACTGGCAGCTACGGGCGTCCTTTAGGTGTGCGATGATTTTTTTGAAAGTGTTTGTTAACAAACCATCTGGCACGCCAAATTAAAACACAGCACCATGGTTGCCAAATTCCTCCACAACTGACCCATAATCGTAAAGGGCAGGGATTTACCTGCTCAATGTCTTATCAGGTTTCTGCAAAGCGTAAACTGGAACCAGGAACCTGGACACCTGACTTATGTCCTCCGACTTCTATTTGCCTGACGTTGATTTCAGAATGGGGCTTGATGCGGTTTCTCTGTTCATTCCCACCTTGTTGTAGTATGAGTGACGTTGACCAGTCTGGAGAACTGAACTCAATGCTGTGCCAGAGTGCACTCATCAGTGTGGACTGCAGGTTTTGCTCATCACACAGGCCAGAGTCCCGGTACTATACGCAGCTTGTCCCCTGCTAACCCCTCTCACCCTTCAACCTCATCAAATGGGGATTGTTGGAAATGAACTTGTCCCCCGGTTCCTGCAGCACATGCAATATAATGAAATTCATGTGTCATAATCAGTAGACACGTCGTCATATGCCACTTATACCCCTATATATATATATATATACGTATGTGTGTGTGTGTGTGTGTGTGTGTGTATCTGTATCTGTGCATGCCATCGTGTAGAGTAAATAAGTGGATTTACTGGCCATTGACTTGGCTTCTCGAGGTCAGAACCGCACAGGGCCTGAAACTGGAAGCAGATGCTGTCTGCAGCTGGAGCAGAGTGCTGCATGTCACAAACTGAGATCAGACTACAGAACACATTGCTGGTTTGGACGCAGCACATTTGTACAATAGATGCAACGCTAACTTTGTAGTGACAAAAAGTGTTTTTTTATTTGCAGTTGCCATGTTGATCTGGGAATGATTTCTATCCACTGTCTTGTCAGAAATGACAGATGCCATTGCCAGTGTCAAAGGGGGATTGCGTTCCAATCATATTTTTTTCTCAAGCCAACAGTTTAAACCCTGTAAATGTTTTTTGGTCCGTTTACAGTAAACAGCCCTACTGAGGCACTATGAACTAAATGCTAATTTAACGACTTCTTTGAAACTAGCATTAGCCACTAAGAGGCTGAGACAGGGAACAATCAACAAGTATATGACGTGCCATTTCCACTCCGGGAGATGCCTTCAAGTCTCGCTTTGCCAGGCCCTTTTCCAAAGGGCGCTGGAGGAGAGTCTGGCTACTGCACACAGCATTTTCTAACATTTTTGTCCCTTTTTTTCAGTGTTTGTCCATTTTTTCTTTTACGTTTTCAACACTACGGAACACTAACTTATTGACTTTAGTTTTACAGTTATTTTTTGAATTTATGGTCAATAAATCTCATTTGTTGGAAATTATACATAATCTTTGAGTTAAAAAAGCAGAAATTAGGAATTATTGAGACTAAAATGAAAGGAATGGATGTTAATGGATAATCACAGACTGGAATATGTCAACTTTTACTCAATACTATTTCAAAACCTCTTCACTTTGTTCTTCAAATGCTATAAAATTGAATACAACAGACCAAAATTAATGAAAGTAGAGATTTGTTCTTGCCAAAGAGCGTTGTGTGGAATCAATCATGTTGTTTTGGGGAATTACAATTGGGTAATTAAAAAGAACATTGATATAGGAAAACGGGTAAATTTGACCCAAAGACAACATGAGGGTTAAAATGCCAACACAAAGGAAGCCCAAGGCAACGGATATCTGTTCTAAATGAGTGAAATCTGGAGGAACAGAAAATGTAAGAAGCCAAAAACACTCTCTACCTTCCTCCATGCAGGTGCACAGGTATACAAATAGACAATAGACCAACCGTGGCGAAATCTTAACTGACATAAAAGGTGAAATGAGCTATAAACATACATGATATACATGGCTCCTATATCCAACATCAGTATGCTAACATGGTCACAGTGTCCCTCAGTGGGGCCCTCGTGTACTCTGCTACTTTGTCACCAAGGATTCATTTCCTATTTTACACACACAGACACAGGCTTTTTTATGTAGGTCCCCTAGATTGTTGCTCTCTTGCCTGGTAACCTCTCTGTTGATTGGTTTACTCTGCAGAGCGCGAGATTAAGGCCCGAGAAGAAAGCGGCCGCTGTAGATCTATCTAGCTCCAAGATTCTCCACACGCCATAAACCATTAAACCATGCGGCTCATCCTCGGTGCTCTTTGCTTTGACATTTTAAGCTTTACAGAGACAACTCTCCAGACCGGTCCTCCCTTCTCAAGGCCCTCAGCTGCAGCTGTATCCAAAAGTAAACGTTTGTTAGAAAGAGACGATTGAAAGGAAGAAGCAAACAGAAAATGAGAGAGAGAGAGAGAGAGAGAGAGAGAGAGAGCGAGAGAGAGAGAGAGAGAGAGAGAGAGAGGATTGAGTTGGATCATGGCAGAAGGATTTAAGGTAGCTGTACAGCAGAGACTCAACATAAAAGAAAGGTTAGAGGTTGCCAGGGTTCCGCTCAGAAAATGTGTGAAGTCGGAGTGCGAAGTCAACACGCTGGCAGAGAAACAAGTTTTGGCAGAGACATCCAACCTGATCAATTTGTTGTTTCCTTAATATTTATGTGTGTGTGTGTGTGTGTGTGTCATACAGAAGCCCGGCTGTGACTCCATCTTTGGATCAAAGCAGCAGGAGGACGCCTGCATGGTGTGTGGAGGGCAAAACACCACCTGCCTGCACCACAAGAGTGTGTACCAAAGCAACGGTCTGGAGGCAGGTAGGATACACACAACAGACACACATACATACACACATAAACACACCTAACACACAGAGACTCCTACTGTACGCACATACAAACAAACAAACAAACACACACACACACACACACACACACAAACACATGCACTGACACACACACACACACACACACACACACACACACACACACACACAAACATGGAAATAGTTATGCCAAACAGAAGCTGTTGGCTGCTTTCCAGGATGAAAATCAGCTTAACATGTCCTCCAACATAACAGTTGTTAAGTTTTCATGAAGGAGGAGGAGGAACACAGAGTACTTTGGGCTGCAAATGACATTTTGGCTCAATGCCACCAAAACGTTTTCTACCTACGCTGGTAGAGGCACATGCAAATACCTCTGTACATGGACTACAACTTTCTCTGCACTGCTCCAACTGCATTCACTGTGTACACTTTAGTCAGAGACAACTCGGTCAAGGAACTGATCATAATAATAATCCAGCTGAATTTGGCAGAAAGGGCTCTGCTCTAAGAGCCTACGAAAGCACATTTCGTAGGTGCTTTTGTAGGTTACTTATTTATTTGGTTTGCCAACAAACAAGTTTTTTTTATTGAAACAGCCTCAGCAGCAAGAGAGAAAAGGTGGAGGCGATGTTGTGGGATTTGTGAACTTTCCAGCTATGCAACAACTCTCTACAGCCTGGAACTAAAGCTAAGTTGGGACAGGTGAGGAGGAATCCTATGCAGAATCTGGGATTTGGGTCCCGGGCCGCTCCGTAGTTTTGGAAATCAGGAAGCGATGCAGCAGTAAAGTTGTGGATGGCTAAGAAAGTACCCAACACCTCTGGCGTGAGACTTGGCTCGGGACCGGGCTCTGTAACAGTAGCTTCTTCCCACAGCTCTGTGGGTAGGCAGAGCAAAGTGCCAGCCAGAATGGCTCGGATTGAGCAAGAAGACAACATGCTAATAATAGGCACTTTGTTTTGGCGACCTAACTGCCTTGGGAGATTTTCTCTACTGATGGAGGGGGGCTGTATGACATGGTATCTCACCAGGTCAAATACCGCTGGCTTTAAGCTCATCGCTGCCTGTCTAACTCTGTAACCTCAGTCCCAGCACTACATCTTCATGAGTCTAAATGCCTGCAGAGGAACCTCGTGAATAGTTCCTTTCCGAGACTGGTTGCAGGGGCAACAAAAGATACGTGCTCTTCAGAGGCCGACATTAATGAATGGAGTTCATCCTGCGGCTGCTTTTCACTCCAGATCAGCAGGGAAACCATTGAGCTCTTTGTTTTTTCTTGGAAGTGTAATATCACACTGTAATGAATGGGTGCGCTTTTGGCGCATTCATAAATTGTCTCCCTTTGAGCTCATAAACCGATCCTGTAAACCAATTATCATAGTTAATCAATACTAACATCGTGGATTTTGATTGTTTTATAATGACAGACAATTGAGACTTTGTAACAGCGTTGTGATACAATATCACCATTTGGCAAGATCTCTTCTCCAGAACATCATTATCTCATCACTCGTCCAGATTATTAACGAGTAACGGATAAGATATCAGTCACTCGTTGCGGAAAAATGGCACATTAAGTGCATAGGACAAAGGTAAGGCCTGCAGCTATCTTTTCAAAGGTACTTATCAAAACACCGAACTGTAATAATTGTACAATAAAATGTAAAGAGAGCTGTTGCTGAAAATGCATGCACTTTTCAAAGATCATATACCCACCCACCACAGCATGTACTGCAGGTTGTGAGCAGACCTAGGTCTAAGTACACCTACTTGGCACATGGTTTAACACAATTTTCTTCATTTAGATGAAAACAACTTTAAATACCTTTGTAAAATCTTAAAAGTCATCTGAGGCGTTTCCCTATTTGGCCTCACGCTTTGGTGAAGCTGTTTTTAGTGTAGCATGTGTACCCAGGGTTGTAAAAATCTAACGTTTCCTTTAATCATGTGAAGTAAACTCATAATTAAATTCATATTAAAACCAAGCCTCTCACTGAGTGTCTCTGTTTGCCAGGCGGGCCTTTTGGATACAACGAAGTGGCCATCATTCCAGCAGGAGCCACTCACATCCGAGTCACTGATAACAGCGGGAATTATCTAGGTGAGATTCAGCCGGTTACAGAAACACACACATGCACATACAGGACACCTGGGCCGCCGTATATATCAGTTTCAGCTTCCTGCAGAAGACCCACAGCTGCAGTGTAAATCAGCCACTCAAAGTAATTCGTAGACTTACTATTACTCCTTCTCCCCAGAGACAGGAGGGGCTCCGCAGTCCCATCTGGTCCCTGGTCCTACTCTGTTTTCCCAGGCAACACAGTAACCAAGGGCATCTATTCTCCTCCTTGTTTATGAGACCAAAATAAAACGGGCCCCGAAATGGTACACGCTGTGGTCTTGAAAGGGACGCTCGTAAAGGCTTTATCTGACCGCTGGCTCAAGGCAGGTAAAGCTACTTGTTTCCATTTAATGTCATGGAAAATCCCTCTCCCACTACTGAGGAGAGACAGTTGCCATACATAGCCAACTGGCATATTTCCGTTTCTGATAGCCTGCCTCTACTTCAACATGGCCCACTTCTATCGAGAGCTTATTGTTGACATTTAGAAACATCGGTGCAGTGCCCGTTCAAAACAAGCTGATTGCTTGGTCTCCGGTATTGCTATTTGTAGCTGAACATTACACACAACACTGCGCTTCCTCGGGTCGTGAGAATTACATCTGCTTTGACTCAGTTGCTGGAGTATACACAGTATTTGCTAACAGCTAGCTACTTGGGACCAGGCTATTTCCTGTAAAGATTACAGGACAGTACAGTTATGTCATGCAGCGAGCGACGGAGAGTGAGCTGTACCCAGCATGACATTTGGCAATGTGACAGTTAATAGGGGTCTACTCTTAATACGCGACACAGTGTGTACATGAAGCATTATTAATACATACAGGTATGTCGTGTTGATCTCAAGAGCTCGCACTCAACAGTGTACTTCCTTCAGCAATATACCAAGTGTGAAGTCGATCGGATGAACGATTGCCAAGAAAATCAAAGGACAGACGTACAGATAGTCAGCCTTCAATTTTAGTTAGATTTGACTGACTTATCAATCCTGAATAACACCAACCTTTTCCTTCCTTCCTTCCTTCCTTCCTTCCTTCCTTCCTTCCTTCCCATTACCTTCATCCCCCATCCAGCCCTCCAGAACGGTCGCTCCCAGTTTGTGATCAACGGTAACTGGAAGATCAGCATTCCAGGCGAGTACAATGTAGCCGGGACGAAGCTGCTGTACCGGCGCTCGGCAGACACCTGGGAGAGCTTCGAGGTACCAGGACCCACCCAGGAAGACCTCCATCTAATGGTAAGTGCTCCAAGATACTTTAGTTTACAAACTTTACAACTTTGTTTCTAAAGTTACTGGAGCAGAACCGTTTAGTAATCATCCGGTCTCAGGAGCAGGAAATCTCTTGACTTTTGGTTGATGTTGCAGGGTCAACTGAAGTCAATTTTAGATACAGTACATAGCCCATTTTCAAAAATCACATATTTCAATCAAGGGGCTTTAGAATCTGTACAGCATTAGACACCCTCTGTCCTTAAAGCCTTTGTTTGAATAAGAAAAAACTCCCCAAAAAATCTTCAGCGGGAAAAAAGGAAGATACCTCAGGAAGAGCAACGGAGGAGGAATCCCTCTCCTCCCTGAATGACCAGGCATGCAATAAATGTCTTCACTGTGAAGCCATTGAGAAGTAAAACCAGCTTCTTTATTGAGGCCATTGGGGTAATTCTGTTTCAGCACAACCAACCAGTAGGACCCCACTGAGCCACGCAGGCACCAACACCAATAAAAGATTCACACATTGTTCTTTCACATTGTGCAATAAAATGGTAAATACTGCTTATTGTTAAGCTCGCCTCAAGGTAATAAAAGCATCAGCTTTGAATTAATAACTGATGGTTACTATTCAGGCCCTGTGCAGGTATTTGGCTCAGCTACCAAACAGCTGTTAACTATTGCTTCCTCCTGAGATACGGTAAGAACACTGTTAGTCCGCTGTTCTGTAAAACATTGATGGTGGTTGGAACACTGTGTACTGTTTGTCTCATTTCTACATAGCAAGTATGAATATAACAGCACTCATGGCTTTCTACAATTTTCCTCTTGTAGCCCTAAATCTAAGGGTTAAGGCAACCTTTACTTCAATTTTTGGAAAATGTGTTATCAATCTAAGTGCCATGCGTTTTCTCCTTTAGTTAAGTTACGCTCTTTACCCTAACTCTTTATGTGTACCCTACAAGGGTAGAATGACAAATTCTAGACCATTCCTCCCAAAACGCTCCGTTGAGCACAGAAATTAGTTTCACATTCAAAATTAATTCTTGGCAATTAAAAAAACATTTGATAAAAGAATGACACATTTATTGATTGATGTTTCAATTTATAGAGATATTAAGCTGATCTGGGCATATTTTAATGGATCTGTATAGGCTAAAATGAAACTGTTCAAATGCCAAACCTTTCATTACGGTTTTATTCTGCATTTAAATACACAGATTAATATAGCTTAAATAGTCACGGATATGTTATTTCTCTTCTTACGAGCAAAGAGCAGTGCTCAAAACGTTTGGGGAGTAGCTTCTCATTTCCAACCGGCACTAACAGGCTATCTCAGCTGTTGCCAATTACGTTAAATTAATGAATAACTTGAGACAGACCAAAACCTTTTGTCGTGTTTTTGCGCCTCTGCAAGTCAGATTTAGTTGAGAAATCACTCTTGTGGTTGTTTTTCTGCAGGTACCCAGTATTAAAGGACTCTGTTCACAATCAGCGCCAAAACAATCTTGATTGCGATATCCCTATCCTACTATACAAGCTTAGATGAAGTATGATCAAAAGCTCTAAACACAAAAAGGCCTTGTGGTAATATTGTTTTTGTCTACAGAGAAATAGTTAATGTGTCTGTAAAGCCAAGAAAGATGTTTCTAGGAGCTTGAACAATGTTATTATACGCTATGTAATTTGACTTCAGTGTTATATAAATGCTGACCCTGTACACTGCACTTTAAGGTTCTACCTGCTTCTTTACTTGAGTTTGGTTTTAACATGTGAGCTGTTCTTTATCACATTTTGTATTGTTGTTTGTTTTGTACTTTTTATTTATGTAGCCAACATGGGGCGAACGCTCGTACTGGGTGAGCTAGAGGCCGCCCCAGTAGCCCTAATGTTGTCAATCTATGTATGGAGGTAGACTTGAACCATTTGCCTTGGTTGTAACTTAATTTGGGTCAACTTTTAAATGTGCCATATAAATAAAGATGGCTTGACTGGATTTACACTTTAAGGCAAATGATAACAGAAAAAAATGGTTCAAAACTTTTCCAGGCCAGTCTAGATGTTTCCATGCTGTCCATGTGTGCAGGTGCTGGCGACAGGCAAAAATCCGAGCATCGAGTATGAGTACTGGCTGCCACCGGGCCAGTACGCCCTCCACCATGGGGAGAGGAGTCCGTTGCGTCAAGCTTACCACACTGCCAACTACCTCCCCTGGGATCAACCCCCCACCACAACCACCACCACCACCCGGCTTCCTCCTGTCACCACCCGACCCCACTGGTGTAAGTCTGGCCTCCAACTTAATTATACCACCCTTAGTCTTTATCCACGACTTTCAACTTTCCTCTTTTTTGACCAGATTTCGGTTATCTTGCGCTTTTCTTGCGCATGTAAATGTACCGGCCATTAGTTATCTGTGAATCTGGTGGGGGCGGAGCTTCTGAAGGGGGGATGGTTTTTGTTTGGCCGTTGAGTTTAGATATCAACTTTCTTTACGCAGCATCGCTTACTGCAACTTTAATTTTCAAAAATCTCAGTTAACATATTATCTACTCATCCTCATGTCAGTTAAAACTCCAATCGCAGATAAGAACTGTAAAAACTGGCAGACATTAGTGTTCACTCATTTCACTGAGGCCACTGTTTTTATGATAAACGTCAACTGTTTCCCAGCCAATCATTGAAATGGAGAACAAAATGATTGTCATTATAGATAATTACCAGAGTTTTAAATCCTCTTAGTTTTGGTGTTTGATAAGCCATCAAACTCATGGATCTGTTATTCAAACTGGACATCCTGGGTAGTATTGTACGTGAAGCAACACACCCCTACCGACACAGCCCCTTGTGTTTGTTCACCGAAACAGTTCTGTTTTCAGTTTCAATGCCTGGTAAATGCAGTTAACCCCAGCAGTTTCTCAGTGTTCCCCTCAAACCTAATTACGGTAATGAAGCCTCTGTTTAAAAACTTCAAAAACAGAAACATTAAGGTATAATTCCAGTTTCATACAACCTGGATGTTATTTCCGTAGTGCTGTTCATCATTTTAATCATTATGAGTAACATTGCACTCAACAAGTTAAGTTGAGATCTGAGGACAACGTTGAACCCATGTACTACTAGAAGAGATAAATCTCAGTTTTACCTCCAAACACAGTGGTTTGGATAATGGAGATAAACTGTCATATTGTTTACAATCTTCTCCTCAGGTCAAATTGATCCATTTTCATATATTAATGTTCTTTTTAATTCCCCAAAATAACATGATTGATTCCACACAACGCTCTTTGCCAAGTACAAATCTCTACTTTCATTAATTTTGGGGCGTCATTCAATTTTATAGCATTTGAAAAAAAATTGAAGAGGTTTTGAAATAGTATTGAGTAAAAGTTGACATATTCCAGTCTGTGATTATCCATCAAAATACTTTTCTTTAATTTTAGTCTAAATAATTCCTAATTTCTGCTTTTCTAACTCAAACATTGAGTTGAACACGTCCAAAAAGTGACAAACATTGAAAAAAAAGCATTAAAAAGGTTGGAAAAAAAGGGACAAAAACATGAGAAAAAATCAAAAACATTGACAAAAAAAATCAACAAAAGTGTTTTTGACGGGAAGAAAACAAAAGAGTTAAACCAAGCTGTTTGGAGCTAAATGATTGCACTGGTGGTCCAAAACTCTTGCACCTTAACACGCTATCCTCAAGGTGTTCCTCACTGGCTTTACTCTACAACATGACCGTGGGAAATATTAGGGGGTAAAGAGGGAAATACTAAACCTGTGGATACTGTGAATGCAGCAGGAGCCTGGAGAAGCTGCACCTTTGGAGTAATCTGATTATAGATCTGATTTCTGGAGCTAATCAGATGTGCCTGTCATTATCAGTAGTTTTGGGATCAGGCTGTTCTTACCTGAGTAATCTGTGTTTGGCGTCCCTACAACTGTCAACGGAGTTTCAGCTGACACAGGTTTGGTAGATGATGAATGACTGACTCCTGTAAGAGAGAAGTATTAAGATAAGCTGTGTGGGAGTGTGTTTTATTGCCTGTACATGAATAGAGTTTGACCCCAACTCGGCAGCAGCAACACTGTGATATTTTGGAAGTTTTAGAATCCAGTGAGGGTTTTTTTCTTCCACATAGTGTTTCAAAACCTCTGGTAATCTTGGTCATGTTGAAATCCCTGCACACCCTCACAGGTGTTTCCTGTCATTACTAACAAGAATGAGCTAACAAGTACAACTAACAGGAGAACGAGGGAAAAGTCAATCAATCACTTGTCTGTACACGCCCACAAAGTCCTGAGAGGAGATTCAATTAGGCGCAAAAAGTGGAAACACCTGTGTGTTGGTCCATGAGTTAAAAAGGACCCAGCTTCAGTTCACATTTGATTTAAAAGTGTTTATCTGCAGGCTGAACTGCTGAAGCTGAGGAACGCAGCTGGTTTATCTCTCGCGATAAGCCTGCAGTACACATCTGCTGAATGTCTCCCTAAATACTCACTTTCACATGAAAATCTGCAAAGGGAGCCTGAGTACTTCTGTCGGAATATATCCAATACTGTTATAAATCTAAGTGGACTCTCTGGAGATTCTTTACAGCCGATGGAGCACAATCTGACTCTTGTTGTTGCAATAAATAGTTTGATTATTAGGTAACGAGGTGGACTTTAGAGTCGCTGAGTCTGGTCATGATTTTTCATGTTGGGAGGGATGTAATTCAACTTTAATTCAAGTTTATTTATAGAATCAAATCATAGCAAGAGTTGTCTCAAGGCACTTTACAGATAGAGTAGGTGTAGACCACGCTCTGTAATCTAGACAGAGCCAACAAGTCCAGTAATTATTCTAATAATGAGGTTAGAATGATCTGAAAGACAGGCACTTTATAACAAATCAATGCAAGGTTTTGAATTAAATCCACAATGTAAAATTACTACCAGAACAATAAGTCCAAACAAAGAATTTCCTGTTTTCTCCAGTCTGTGCACCTGCATTTTCTTCAGTGTTTTATCATTTATGTTTGACAGAAGGAGTTTCTCATCAGTACTTTGTCGAGCATGGCCACTAACTGAAACCAGGAGCTTTGTAACTGCAGATCTTCAGCTCGCTGGGGATGAACATGAACATAAGCAAACAGGGACCAAACAACTGATACATTTCTATTTAAAGCCAGAACACAACATGAAATATGTTGTTAACAACCAAACTGGAAGAAGCCCTTCCTCTACTTGTTCTCCGGTGTTTTTTTAGGGGGGGGGGGGGGTTATGAACATGCATCAATCATTTTTAATTTTTCAAATGTGGCAAATATATAACCAGCTGTGTCTGTTGTGTTCATGTGAGTTAAGTCCCACAATTTAAGGTTTAGTGATCATCACTGTTGATCCTAAATCTGCTTGAATTCTTTTGTCCAACAATAGAAATGGAGCAGCTGCTGAATGATTGAAAGAAATTTAAACAAATCGTGGATAAGATGCAACTGCTTCAACAACATGATGCGTGTCAGTGCACATGTTGCAATGCTGCAGCTAAAATAAAATAAAAATTTCAATTACTTTATATTACATACATAATTAAACCATTAACATGGTTAATGTCTGATATGTGCAAATCCAACAAAAAGAGCTTTTAAATAATTTCATTACTGTTCACTTTGACAACATGGCTGACACTGTGTGTGTGTATGTGTGTGTGTTTGTGTGTGTGTAAATTTACTAGTTATAAGGCCAGTGAAGCCGCCCCGTCAATCTCCGCAGCACAACCGCCGGCAGCCCCCCCCGCCCCGCCTGGAGCGGCGGGAGGAGAACCACAGAAACCTCCTGCCTCCACCTTCGCTTGGAAGTATGTTCCACGTTTCCTACAACCAAACCCATCCGCTCAAGCTAAGCCCGGCTAACCACAAGCTAATAATCCTTAAAGGGATGCTCAGATATTTCAGAAAATACCTGTATAACCTTGTCATAGTACGCAAGCAAGCATGCACATTTGTCAACATTAGGTATCAGTATTTTTTAAGTCATTGATTCTCAATTTTTCATAACTGTGCCCCCCCCCCATGTTTCTGTTGAAGTATACCTTGACCAGCGCAAAAGATATATGGTAAAAAAGGCCTAGTTAATTAAAGAGTTACAATACAGCGCTGCACCATCAGTGTCTGCTTTACTACTTACTATTAAATAACTATAACTAAAATAACATGGTTGTAACTGTAAACCAATGCTACTATTTAAAATGTTTAGAATAACTTAATTCACTCATTGGTGTGAAATTATTTTTGCACAACTATGATTTTTTTTATTAACATTGACAAAAATGTAACGTAGCCCCTGCAGTACTCCAAAGTACTGCGGACCTCCTTCTAAGAAACACTGCTTTTAAGTATGTTTTATGATATCCTGACTATTTTTGTGAGCCTGTTTCTTCTCGGTTTATCTTGCAGGGCATTGTGGGAAATGTCGGCGAGTTAAAGGACGAAGGGAACGCCACAGACAGTATTGCCAGAAGGACTTTGGTGAGTCGAAACCTTGTAGCTTTGCTGCTTTCAAAAGGGCTTTGAGAACGTTTACACACCCGTGTTAAAGTTGATTAAAATAAGAAATAAAAAAAAACATCTTTTGGAAATTGATCTTAATGCCTTAATTTTAAAAAAGATTACGGAAAATCCAACCTTTTAAGGACACCTATTTTCCCCTTCACCATACTTAGAGACTGGCATGGTGTTATTTCAGTTAGCTTAATGGCTGGTTCGATTTGCATTGAGAAATGATCTTATGGAAACTTTCCTAAGCCACTGCACATTAAAATTGTCTCTTGTTTCCTGTCAGTTTTCCGGGCCCGAGTCCTCGGGAAGCTGTACAGAGGCGAGGAGACGCGTTATGACGTCCAGATCATCCACACGTACCGGAACGGCTTCCGCCTGGAGCACCGCGAGTTCCTGTGGGTCCCTAATGTGTGTGACTGCCCCCACCTGGAGGAGGGAAAACAGTACATACTGATGGTGCGTCGCCACATTAACTATGAGCACACGCTGAACCGCATCCTGCTAGAGGAGGAGAGCTACGTGGTGCCGTACAGACCCAGAGAGGACGAGCTGCTGCGTCCGCTCGAAAGACTCTGCAGCAACAGAGGACCCAGACAGCCGGCAGGGCTGACGGGATGAGTGTAGAGGCAAACACTGGCTCAGTCTCACTTCCCTTACACTGCATTCCCTGCTCCTTGCCTTGCTTCCCTTCCTCGCGTCTTGGTCCGTCCCACCGAGGAAGCACGGGAAAGATGCGAGAAAATCGTGCAAAGAGAAAGGAAACAAGGAATGACACGTCCCTTTCTCTGAAGTAGGGCTGCACGATATGATGAAAATATTCAATATTGTTGTTGAAAATCACGATAAGGATATTACTTGCGATAAATAAACTTTAAATATTAAAGTGTACTTAGTTCTGCATTTCTGCTGCTTTCAGTATTCTTCTAAAATACAACAAAGGCCTTGTTGGATTTAAAACAACCAAAAGGAAATCATTTCTAACATTCCTTTATTGAACAAATTAAACATTGAATTCAATTTAAAAGGCACCACTTAAACAAAGTGACATGTTTTTAAGTGCCATTTTCGGCTGATATTTTCTTTAAACCAACACAAAAACAATCCCCGCGTGTCCTGCCTTCCAGCACCCTTTCGCAATATGTGTATTGTGCCAACTGATATCGCAATGATGAAAAAAACACTATATTGTGCAGCCCTAGTCTGAAGCATCACATGAATTTATAGCTCTATATGCGGAGTTAGGCTTCCGGGAAGGCTGCTCTCTGGATCCTCGCTCACTTCCTCAGACATCCTTTCTCCATCCTCGATCCTGGGGCAGGAAGAGGAGCTTTGAGACAAAGAAGGGCAAGACCGACTTTGGGTTCAACAGAGGAGCAAGTGCGTGTGCGTGTGCGTGTTTGTATGTGTATGTGTGTGTGTGTGTGTGTGTGCGCGCCTCAGAGAATGAAGCTCATACTGAAACTTTATTTTTTTTTTACCTTATAAACATCAGCAGACTCCTGTGATCCATATGGTAGGCTGATGAATTCCAGAGTGAGGTCGCTGGATCATGGATCGTCGACACAGTTTCAGCCTCATTTCAAACCCGCCTCATTAAGAAGCCAAAAAGACTCCACCTTTATTTAAAATCCTGACCAGCTTACTGTAACATGTAGAGCACTTTAGGTGGATGCCTGTGCCCACCTTTAAACACATACCAAAGAGAAGAACATTGACTGAAATGGCCTTTTTGTTATTGCTGTTTTTTCCACAGCTAGCATTTTATTTTTTATATTATTGTATTTCTGTGTTTATGTCCGTGCGTGTGTAAACCTAAAGGGAAAATCCACCTCAAAACATGACGACGAAGAGTGACTCAAATTCAATTACACTCCATTTGACTCATCCCCATATTTCCAGCAACTTAGAAAAGCTGGAAGAGTCTATAACGACGACGTTCCACTTCGGGGATTTTTTAGGTGCCGCCAGATTGTCTCTCTTTTTAGTTGGAAGGTCCGTTACCTTCCTCTTTCTTTGTGTTGGCGTTCTAAACTCTGGTGGATTTCTGAGGAATATGTTTACCTGCTCCTCAGTCTGGATTTACCCTGCAGAGATCTATCTGTCCAATCTGAGTTTTCTCTCACACAATAAACAACCTTTGAACGTTCACATGTTCCTTCCCAAAGGCTATTTTCCCGTCATTTGTACCGCCCAAGACGATTGTGATTGGTTTAAAGAAATTTCAATAAACCAGTTCACATTTTCCTCCCCTCCAGTAATGCTGTGTGGACTAGTCAGACCCTCCTCCACAGGGCTATGGAGGAGGGTCTGGCAATACGAGACTGTGATGACAGAAAATGTTTCAGTGTTGGTTGTTAGTCCCTTCATTAGTTAAAGATCAGAGCGGTCTTTGTAGAGGTGCCATAATACTAGTCTTGCGTAGCCAGACCACCGCCAATGGAGTATGGTCGGGCTTATCATTCTGGTATTGGAGGGGAAAAAACACTTTGCAGTCCTCTTGGGCTGCGCTAAGGCGCCAATGCAAAATCACAGCAGAGATAGCAGAAGGGGCCTGACATCTGTTGTGTGAGAGACGTGCCAGATTTCAGGCTTTATCCCAGCACTGTCCATCCCATTAACAAGACTACAATAACTTAAACCTAACATATCATTACATTATGCCTTAGACACCTGTCTTAGTGTTTATATGATGGGGAACATTTAGGATGTAATTTAAAGAAAATGTTTAAAGGGGAATTTTCAGCAAGGAAAACGAGTCTATTTCCACATCAGAACTCTACGGCTCCACCACAGTCTAGTGAAATAGATCGTAATGTAATACCTTTACATTTTAAATTAGATTCTTACTCTGCTATCACATTATATTTCTTTTAAACAGCAACTGTTCCCAGTGCATGTTGCAGCATTCAAATTTGGATATAGAGGTGGATTTGTTTCCTTTTAGTTTTAACTCACAATATAATAACAACATATTGCTTCACAATATATTTATGTTTAAAGAAAATAAGCTTGTACCATAACACAATAACTTGTGTGTCACTTGTTTAACGTCTTTCATATTCTCTGTGTTATAGTGTGTTAAATCAGGTCTGCTTTGTGATACTTTAAGTGAAAGAGATTATCAAATATACAGTATTTTATTGCGTGGCACTGATTAGCTACAAATACACTAAAGTATGATTTGACTATAATTGTTTTGAGAGGACTTTCAGTCTGTTAGATAGTCAGTTAACTTCTGTGCCTTGTGTTATGCATTTGATATTTAACATTTCCTCTAACACGTCAGCTACATGTGCCAAAATATTGTCTTTGTACATTTTGTCCAGAAAGGGAATGATGTCCCACTCTATTGTAGATGTTCACTAAAAACAACCGTTGTTGTTATTTGGGATTAATGGGTAGCTATCGTTTTTTTTCAATCTAATAGACTGGTGTGAACAAAAGTATCCCGAGCCCCACAGCCCTTCCGCCGCTGCTTCACCCTCCGCTCGGTCTCACTTGCTCACGGGCTTTCTCCCTTTCTCTTTATCCGTAACATTGTAGCCTACTCTGACTCAAACGAAAAGCCTAAATGTGGTCATCAAACTGTTTCAAGCTCGTCCTTACTGTCAAAATCCATTAAATAGTGAGTCATTACATTGAAAGTCTTTGTAATAACAGGAACCTATAATCTTCTGTAGCACCTTTTTCTTGGCTTGCGTTTCCCTCGCCACACCGCTGTCTTTGGACAAAAGTCATGTCTTGAGATTGACAATCTTGTCACACACTTTTAGTAACAATCTGAGCCTATCAGTACCAATAAAAAATCACTTTTATTGGACACAAAGCAAGGCTCCACACTTGCCCCATCAGGTTACACTGTAGCTCGGTTGGCGCCGGCTCGTCTTTGCGATCTCGCTCAATTCTGGACCAAATTCAAAGGTGTTAGTTGACATCAGTCTATTAGACTCAAATGCACGGGGAAATGGGCCCAGGCTGAAAAAAAAATGGTGTTTACCCTTTAAGTCTGATTAAAGCATTTTAAAGTGATTTTGTCATTTGAGTTTAAAGTGATGTTTGTCATTCAAGCTTAAAGCTGATTAAAACTTTTTAAATTGATTTTGTTTTTTTGAGTTTAACAAACCAGACATGAGATCCACAGTGTACGTAAGAAAAAAATATATTTACAAAAAAACTTGACATCTGCAACAGAAAAAACACAATTATGTTGATCCTTTTTCTAAGTCCCTTCTAATTAGGTTTCTCTCTTGTGTGTCGAGTTTTATGACATCACAGGTGAACAAAACGTTTTGCCGGAGTAATCTTCCCAAATTCTGTTAAAAAGGTTGGAAAAAAAATTTGATTTATCTTGCTAACACACAATGTGGTTAGAGTGTATGGATTATATTATTAATTATTATAACTCACCTGGGAGTAAAAATTAATGTTTTTAGTCCAACTTAGAACATCACCAGTAGTAGTGCACTTCAGCCTCTTGTGGCCGGGATGAGTATCACAAAAACAAACATTTTTCCACCTGCTTCACAGATCAAAAATAACTTAAAAATAAATAAAAAACAATTCTTCCAATTCTCTATTTTTTCACCTGTTCTTAAATCATAAACAAAAACCCTTTAGATCCAACTTAAAAATAGAAAGATTAATATTCTTAAAAATATTAAGAATATTTTGTTCTCACTTGCCTCTCAGGGCTTCCGTAGAATATATACCTTAAACTACAGATAATATAACTATACATATTTATTTCCTTGACTGAGCCAGATTTCTGCTCATTAACTGTAAGAAAAGTCATCGCAGACACATTTCCCCTTCAGTGGTGAAACCAGTCCCAGGTTTCCATAACCATCAACATGGGGGGGGGGGGG
>NC_048407.1:32047664-32048794 GCF_013103735.1 Etheostoma cragini
TAGGGGGCTAATTTAGATCCACAACACGGTTCATCTCAGCTGACATGACTACTTTATCTGAAGGCATGAGACAGAAAGCTTCTATCCCTTCAGTATTGTTTTGTCTTTTGAGCACTCTTGGTTCATATTTTTTTTAATTTTTTTTTAAATAGAGTAACAAGCAAAACAAAATGTAAACAAGAATTAAGGGAACGATGTACTATGAAGCAACATAATGTGAACGTGTCCCTTATTGTAAGTCAGATGTAAAGTGTTGTACCCCAATTGAACAAGCCTCTTGTCTTGAATTTGGGAGAACATCATGCATTTCTGTTTAGCTGCCTGTCAGTCACTCTGTCAGACCGTCTGTCACTCAGCAGTTAAAGATCAATCTTGTGAAAAGATGGAGGAAAAATACTGAAAGAGAATCTGTTACCCCCCTGACCCTGGTCTCTGCAGGTTTTATTTCAATGCATGAACAAATCTTTGTTTTTGGCGTTGGGCTGGGAATAAGAACCATCCAAAGCTGCCTCAACAACAAGTGTAGGAGTTAAAGTTTATAATTGAATGATAGGATGAAACGCTCAGCACTAAATCAAATAAAGTGAACGCTATGATTCCGTGAAACTACAGTGTGACTTTTCTATCCATTGTCATTCCAGCAGCTGATTTTTAAAGAAATTGGGAATTTGCCGCAGTTATACCTCAACTCTAACCAGATGGTTTGTTACATAGAAACATCTGAGAAGCCTTCATTGGAAACTGTTTAGATAAGGGCAAGAACTTTCTAAAAATACCAAATCCATCGTTGTTATGAATGAACCGTCGAGACCATCACACACACACACACGCGCTCGTAGCTGCCGGTGGCTCCTTGCCGGTCTCATAATTTTTTTTCCTGGTGTGGTAAAGGCATGGGGTAGGCATGGGGAAGGGGTAACCGGCCTTACTGTCCCTCTGATTGGCTAATACTTGCTGCCTGCTCTGGTAGGATTGGTTAGGTTTAGGCAAGAGGAGTTGGATTGGTTAGGGTTTGGGTCAGTGTAAGTCAATCAGAGGCTAGGGTGGGGGTCAGGGTCAGGGTAAGTCAATCAGAGGCTAGGGTTAGGGTTAGGGTCAGGGTAAGTCAATCAGAGGCTAGGGTTAGGGTC
>NC_048407.1:32048894-32078337 GCF_013103735.1 Etheostoma cragini
CAGGGTAAGTCAATCAGAGGCTAGGGTTAGGGTTAGGGTCAGGGTAAGTCAATCAGAGGCTAGGGTTAGGGTCAGGGTCAGGGTAAGTCAATCAGAGGCTAGGGTTAGGGTTAGGGGGTTAGGGTTAGGGGGTTAGAGTAAGACAGAGTAGTGCGGGACATGCCTTCGCCATCCTGGGGCAAAAAAACTCCCTGATTGGTTTGGTGAGCTGGTAGCTTAGACACAATGCACTTGAAGCCTGAGAAGATGGATTTTCATCTGATATCTGATCCTGTGATTCTAGCGTGATCAGCGTGAGAATCCAGCTTACGTGGGCAAAATATTTAATTTGTTTTTGGATTATGCTTACATGCATTTTTGTATTGAGCTGCTGAAATGTGTTGTCTCTTGCAATCAAGGTTAGGTTTGAACTTTGATGATATTCAGCCCGCAGGTCTCCATTTCCAACTTTAAGAAAGATTTGTTCATGATCACAGATCAAAGGCCAAACAGGGCTTTCAGTTTTAAAACAGATTCTTGTTTCTATTAGAAAGACAGAGAAACCTAATTGGGATGTGCGCCTCTCTGGAAATATTGCGGCAAAAATCTAGAATACTCCTCTGTTATAATATTAGAAGTTTAAGAAGTTGAAAATAATACTAACATTCACAATATATATCCATGTTTACATCTACGAACTGTAGTTTCCACGTTACACAGAGTGAGAGTTCATCACTTCTGATCCCTTTGGCAATTCATACTGTACGTGTGTTTCCAAACCACAGTCAAGTCTTTGCTGGTGGTTTGATTCATAGTGTGCAGCCTGTAACTTCAGGACTTCATCCAGTTCTTCTTATAGCAACAGTGCACTGAGCCCTCTGATTGGTCCTTCTCGCATCACTGTGAGTCTTTTCCCCCTGACCCCTGGCTCCAGAAGCCCCCTGACCCGTCGTCCACATGGCTCACTGTCCTCCCCTTCGCAGAGCGGGTCAGATGATGACGGAAACGTGACGCGAGGATCCCGAGCGCCGTTTGATGCGTGAGCGGCGAGGTCTGGATTCGGGCTGACAGCTGCACAGAGGGCCCAGCAGCAGCCAGAGGTAGAGGATCACACATGCCCAGCACGACGACATCTTCACCCAGAAGGTAGACCAGCTGCCGTGGGTGAACGTGGTCTCCAACACTGCTGACTCATAGCTGGAGAAGGACAACACAGTTTTACTCCATGCCTTTTTTACTCCAAGCATCTTCAAGTGCTTAGGAACTTGTCAAACAGTATTAAGATGAAGGGTTAGGGTTAGAGCTGAAAAGGTGAACATTATGTTTTTCTTTCCTTTTTTGACCCTCCTTGACTAAAAGAAAAACTGCAACAGCCTTACCACAATATCTTAAAGTAATATACCAAGTTATTCAAACACAAATTACTATTTATTTGAAATAAATAACTAAAGATTAATACATTTTTCATTCTCCAATTCAAAACTTTATATGTTAAAGGAGGGGTCTTCAGCGTTTTTTAGGCTAAGAGAGACAAGCAAGGACCCCCCTACAACATAAATTAGACATGCATATTCCTATAGGCCAGTCACCCTATTTTCAATGTTGATGAGGTTGTAATCTATCCCTCCACCTCTTCTGATCCCCTTCTACTACCTAATCATTTTCATACAATCCCTCATAAATTCCCCAAAATCAAGAGTGAGGACGAGGCCTGTGTCGTTAACTAACCTGAACCAGTTAGTGAGGGTCATCATGACGTACAGCGAGGCCAAGAAGAAGACAAAATGGAAGAAGAAGTAGCTGTAAGCCACTTTCAGCGTCTCGTTGTGAATAACTTTCTGACAGCCTTTGTTCTCGTCGTCAATCACAAACTCCTCGTCAGCTGAAAAAGACACATTCATAAATGTCAAACATAACTAACTGCATAAACCTGCCGTCTGGTCTACAGATCTACCAAACGGAATTTGTCTGCAACAATGTATAGACACTGTCTATCCATGATTATAGATATATATTATTTAAATATGTCAGATTGTTAGAAATGGTTTTTAAAAATACAAAAAACACTCCTTTGCTCCTAAAACCCCTCTAATGGCCACTGGACGTTGTTTCAAAGAAACCTCTTTGATAAAAAGTTCCCATTTTTTTCCAAAGGATGACATTTTTCTGATGTGTTTGTCCAGTCAGTGATAAGAAACCTTGTGATTTCTGATTGGGACGTTTCTCCTGCTCTTGTTTGTTTGAACTGAAACTTCTTTGCAAACCAAGTAAGTTAACGTGAAGTTAAAACTCGTATATTACAAAGATGGAAATCAAAACAGAGTTGCCTTGAAGTAAGCTCCATGCTTTGTGTCATAAAACAAACTGAAACACCAACAGAATGCAGAACTGTGCTGCTCCTGAACCTCCTGCTTGTCTTGCCTCCATCTTAATATTAGCAGAGAACACAAATCACGTTTCTTGACAGTTGTGTAATATTTCGTGCATCAGAACAAACCTTCCTCTTCCTCGGGGCAGCAGAAGCAGCAGGTGGCTTTCTGGAACTCGTAGCGGTAAACTTTGATCATCCAAAACGGGCCAAACACCTCTGCCAGGTAGGAAGCTTCATTACTGTGGCAGAAACATGTCATGTCAACATGCACATAAAAATATGACAATACCTCTTTTCAGATGTGTAAAGAGTGTTTTGTTATTGTACCAAAATTCACACACACACACACACACAGATACAGATACACAGATACTATTTTAAATAATGACTCATGACATTGAATGATTTTCAGCTTTTACATCCAGATGGAGGTTTTTAATCCCAATGGGCAAAATAAAGTGATACAAAAACAGCTTGCATCTAACTAGTTGTCATAATGGATGTAATACTCTTGCCGCAAAACCAATCTGCCCACCGGTACAACTACACAAGCCTGAACCTGACCCTGAACATTTATGAAAGTAGGTGTTTATGTTTGAAGTGGATGTCATTACGTGGTATTCTGGTGATGATTGTAACTTTTTTGACACACACGTTGCCTTGAAAGATAAAGAGACTACTCACCACGCAAAGAGGACGCAGCAGTACATGATGGCAGCTCCAATTATGGCCACAGCGTTGCCTTCGTTCTGGATGCCGTCTTGTCCCACGCTGGGGTAACAGACGGTCATGTTCATGCCCTGATACACCACTGACACAGAGAACAACACAGCACGTCAAGCTCCACCACACACTCATTCAGGTCAAAAGGACGTTTCGGTTCATCTACCAGTGTCTCTTCATGGGGGAAAATGTTAGTAGCAGTCTTTCCAAAAAATGCCCACATAGGTCGATATTTCAAGCAGCTGTTTATATTATATCACATATATCTTACATAAATTTAAGTTAACAGTAGCAGTGCTTTCTAGATGTATATGGTTATGATGGGAGCAAAGCAGGTAGTACAATATGGAAGTATAATTTCTGTATAAGTAGGCAGGTTGGGGGTGGTGAATGGGACAATCTCATACAGGACTTTCACCCAGGACACCTTATTATACATCCATGAGACCGGGCTTTGTGTCCTTTTTGAAAATAAAAGTGTATGGTAAATTTCATGGGGGGAGAGGAGGTGGGTGGGTAATGTTATGGCTGTATTGTTAGTTAGCAGTTGTTTAATGATGACAGGAAAGAGTGAGAGAGATTCAACATGGGTCCCCAGCTGGAGTTCATGGTCAACATCTTACCTCTAACCCATGAGGCCCCCTTGGGCAATGTGTTTCCATTATACAATCTAAATGAATTCCTCTTCTGTCATGACAACTTTTACACACAACAGGAACCAAATGCATTGTCGGCTTTACGCGTTTCTTTTTTGACAATATACTGGCAGAAAGGTACCACGTGGGGGGCAAGTGTCACACTACTCATTTCTTTTCTTTTGTTTCTTGTGAAAAGGGGTCTCAGCTGCACTTTCCCTTTTGGGACTCTAACAGACTCAACCTTTGGACACTCACTGAGTCCTCACATATACAGTATGTGCTGTATGCTCACACATGTGCAAGCACGTGCACAACTCCCACACACACACACACACAAACACACGCACACACACACAAATCCTGCCAACCTTGTTTCAGCTGGCATTCCTGTGTGTTGTGGGGGGAAAGGAACCAGAACACATGAAAACATTGGCTAATTACAGGACTCAGACTGTATTAGGTAGACTATGGCCTCACACATACACAGAAACACACACACACACCTACGTGTGTGTGTGTGTGTGTGTGTGTGTGTGTGTGTGTGTGTGTATGTATTGGTGTGTGAGGCCATTGAGCAGAATAAGCCTTCCAGGGACAGACTACACAAACAAGGACCTAAGAAGACAGTGAAAACACTGGCTAATAACAGGACGCAGACTGTATTACGTGGACGATGGCCTCACTCTCGCACACACACACACACACACACATAAAAAGAAACACACATCCCTTGGAGATGTTAGAACGTGACCCCCCTAAATTAAAGCAGTTGAGAAAGGAAACTCAAGCGTGCGTGTGTGCGTGTGTGCGTGCATAGTTCACAGTCTGTAGTGGTGAAAAGGTGTTTTTAAAACAAATTCAGAGTGCATTTTTCCCCAACAAGTTGCTACAATGTCCTGCACTGCCCCAAGACTCTAACACACACCTACAGCACACACTCATAGTGAACACTCACACATCCTGTAAGCCTCTGTGGTTAGCAACATGTTTACAAAGGCAATAAGGAGGGTTAAATAGACATAAATAACTTTTAAGCTTTAGCGCCAGGAGCATTGAAGGAACACTCCATTTAAAACCTTTGAGTAAACAGAGCCCTCTACTTGCACCCTTGTGGAAAAAAGCAACATTATTCAGCATTGATTTACAGCATGTACAATGAATTCCAATAGCAGTAGTTTCACGGCAAAAAAAGAAATTATGAGTTTGTTGCTGAGTTATGTTAAGTTCTTTTCTATGGAAAACTATTAGTGGCAGTTAGCGTAGTTCCCGAGCCGCTCCTGAGTCAGAATCCACTTCTTTCATGTTCATAGTTTTCTTTGGTATGTTGCAAACTCACATATTTGTGATGGAATATGGCTAAATGCACAGCTTCAGTCTGGGCAAGCACGGTCAGCCGGTCAAGTCTGCCGTGTTATGTTTAGTCATTTCTGGCACGAGGGGTTTGAGAAGTTGTTTTGGATGTTTTATCACTTTTTTGCCATGATTCTCCTCAAACCATCTACCCAAGCGCTACCCCTGCCTAAACCAAACCTGTGTTTCGAGTAGGTGAGAATGTGTCTCACAGGGACAATCTCCTGTTGTTTGCTACATGTGTGAAGGGTCAACTTCTGTCATGTGCATCCATGTCCCAGAAATGCTAGTTACTAACCTAGCTCTGGGGAGTCATTCCCCGGAGTCCTTATGTTCTTTTTTCCCCAGAATGTTCCCTTGGATCAGAGAGGCTCCAAAATCAGGGTAGCAGCTGTCGCCTTGGTCCCGCTCCATGTTCTGTGATGCCATGTTCTACTGCTACACTGCAGTGCCCTGCTACGTCCTGCTGTGCCTTGTAATGCCCACAGCGTCCTGCTATGCCATGAACTACTACAAAGAACTGCTACAGACTACAAATTTTTGTCTATTTTTGTTATTGCCAGTCTTCATTCCAACCCCAACCGGCCCGTCAGACACCGCCTACCAAGAGCCTGGGTCTGACCGAGGTTTCTGCCTAAAAGGAAGTTTTTCCTCGCCACTGTCGCACTGTTGCTTGCTCTGGAGGAGACTACTAGAACTGTTGGGTCCTTGTAAATTCTGGAGTGTGGTCTATCTGTAAAGTGTCTTGAGATAACTCTTGTTATGAATTGATACTATAAATAAAATTGAATTGAATTGAATTGAATTGAATTGAACCTGATTCGTTGGACGTTGTCCAGAGTTCATATCAGAGAACGGCTGAATAAGAAAAATGCTGCGTGTGAGGCACATGTATTTTGTTATGTGTGTTTCCTTTAACGTCTTGTGTGATCCGATTTCCTCTCGACTGTATAAAACAGATACAAACATTGTATTGCACTTTATCTGTCCAGAAATTCAACATAATGACACTGCCAGGCTGTATTCCTGTTATTATGTTGTCAATGGATCCATGAGGAATTTGAAACAAATATCCTTCTGCCCTCACCAAAAGCCACCAGCCCAGCAGGCAGCATGTCACAACACATCTCATTCAGATTATCTGTGTGTATGTGTGTGTGTGTGTGTGTGTGTGTGTGTGTGTGTGTGTACGTCTATATTTGCACGCGTGCCATTAAGATGTAAACCCCGGATAAGACGGGGGCCTCTGGCTCTGACAAGCCTCTGCACTAATGTCTCAGTCATGTGGAGACTCTTTGTTTTACCTGGAGCCAACAGGTGAGTCATTATGAGGTAAGCAAAGGCAAATTATACAGGATTTTAAAATACGAGAGTGTATATGTGTGTGTGTGTGTGTGTGCGTGTGTGTGTAAGTTAGTATTATGTAGGATAGATAAGACAAATTTTATAAGAGGCTTTTATCTGGTGGTGAAAAAGGAGAGTTTTTTAAAGTGTAATGCAGTATGTACATGTCCATATGTACAAATTAAAGTAAAGTGGTTGCTGTGATACGTAACTCTTCAATCCTTACTCGCTGTGACAAACAATTGTAACAAAAATACACAGGCCTCGCCTTTTTAGGACCAATTTCTTCTTTTGTTCTTTGTGTAACTATACCTCAGGTAGGTAGGCAGGTGGTTTTATCAGAACTTGTTCCACTTTAAAAGTTGCAGTTTGTAAAACCACAACAATGAGCTGAAAGATGCCAAAGGGAAGTGCAGTGTTGGGTAATAATTATCTGTGGGGAAAAGGTGGTATTAAAAACCTTTCAGCACGAAGAGGACTGCGAGTGAAGTGGGTTGAACCCATTTCCTGCACCACATGTTTCTATTTTAATCAACATACAGAAAATAACCCTGAAAATCACTTAAAAGTGTGCTCTTGTTAGAGGCATGTGAGTGTTAACACTGAACAGAGACAGCGTTCAGTGTCTCGGTGGAGCTGCAGAGATCTGATACTGTGCCTCTGCTCTTTCTCCGGTTAGTTGGCGTACCTTTCTCTGGCGGCCGGCTGGACAGCGCAGAGAAAGTGAGGTACATGACGTAACAGCTGATGATGGAGGCTTGGAGGAGCCCTGACCGAGGCTGCTCTGCAGGGAAAGAAACAGATAGAGAGAGTAAGGGTCAGAATACTTCACATAATGCAAAATACTTTAACTCCCTCCAAAACACACACGCACAGATGCACACAGACTTCACAAGAAGGTAGAGGTACAGAGCGTCCTCAAATCCTTTACCTTATCAAAAGGAGAAACACCAAGGTGAAAAAATTATACATTTCAATCCATTGATTCAAGTAAAAGTGAAGAGTATTAAGTCGTAAAATGTACTCAGTGTATCAGTGGAAGAGTAAAGCAACTCATGGGGAGACTGAGAAGAATTAAACAAGAAAAAAAGTTCCTTTCAGATTTTTTTTTTTTTTTGGTTGCTCATATTTGGTTATAAACTTTTGGAAGGAAAATTCAGGAATATGTTTATGTTTATTTTGCTACAACATCCAAATCTCATGAACATCCGCATATTTCCATTGTTAATCAGTTAAAAAAACAACAACAACAAACCTCATGAAGAATAATTAAAAAAAGATTTTGTTAAGTAGCCTATTCAGATTACCTTGAGCTCCTTTAAAAGTGTCTAAAACTCCCATATGCTATGTTACATACTATCCTACAATATCAACAAGAGTGCGTGCACAACATGCGCCTGTTTAACCTGTTGCCTTGCAGGCGAGACGGGACCATCGAATGGCTCACCACACTTAAAAAGAGTTTCTTTCCCTGGGCCATACGCACACACACACGCATTGAATGACCCCTTACGTGCATTATGTCTTTCAAGGTAAAACCTACTGGATCTTGTGCAGTAATTAAATGTATCACTGCGTTTTAGTGAAATAATTTTATTCTATTGCAAGTTAATATTGTAGTCATTCATTTCACTTATTATCTTAGAGCCTCTTGACGGTTTTGGTGTTGTTCTGTTTTTCCGTCTTTTTGTTGCATTGATTGGGAGCAGCGCTCCTAATGTTGTTGGATTCTGTACAATGACAGTAAAGGCTTTCTGTGCTCTTCTAGTCTATAGCTACAACCTTCCACTTTCGGGGTTGCTCCGCTGGATGTCACTCTTTTCAGCCAGATGTCCCGTTACATTCCGCTTTCTATAGGTAAGGCGTTCTAAACTTATATATCATGTATATTTATGAGGACTGTGGTTAACTGCTCCTCAGATCTCTGCAGGGTAAATCCAGACAGCTAGCTAGACTATCTGTCCAATCGGAGTTTCCTGAGCTGGATTACTAAAACAGGTTTTAAACGTACACATGTTCCACCAAAACAAGTTCCCTCCTGAGGCTATTTTGCAGTGGCACCGGGGCTCTGCTTGGCTCTTGGCACCACCCAAGACAATTGTGATTGATTTTAAGAAATGCCAATAAACCAGAGCACGTTTCTTGCTATCCAGACCCTCCTCCGCTCCCCAGTGTGTGGATTGCCTGGCAAAGTGAGACTAACTACTCCATAACTTTACTGTGGATCAAAAGCTGCAGGTGCATCTGGGGCCCATTACAGTAAGAGCCATACATCTAGAGCTTTTCAGTACAAACATTTACTTCAGATTGTGTAAATAAAGACGATGACATCGCAAAGTTTCGATAACTTTTTGGCTTTTAAAAAATTATAAAATAGACAATAAGTTGAAATACTGATCTTGCGGGAAGAAAAGCATTGAAACTCCTCCCCCCAGGAGAGAGTGACATCATGGCATGTAACACCAAAGTAGAGTCCTCGTTTTGAAGCTATATGCTCAGTGTTCCATGGTAAGCCGATTAAATCTGTTCATGGGGTCGATGGGCTCCTTCCCAAACAAACATTCCTCCAAAGAGTTATCAGGGAGAGAGAAAATGTGCCCCGAGACAAATTGTTCTCCTTCTGCAGACCAGAATAGAACTAGTCTTGGATTTCCAGACCTTCCTCCACAGCGCTGTGAAAGAAGGTCTGGCAATGGGAGACTAATTTTATTCTAACTTGTGTCATCAAGCTGATACATTTTTTTTTGTTTTTAATTTCAGTTCCTGAACAGTTCACATTTGCAGTTACAAGATTCTTACCCGACAACAGATGTGTACACTACAGTACACTACACTACATGTATACTGAGTATATATGCTAAATCTCAACCTCCATTGTTAATCATCAGACAAATACTGTGGAATAAAAAGTAAAATGTTTCTTTTTAAATTATAGTCGAGAGCAGTAAATTCTTCCAAAATGATAATACTCAAGGAAAATAGCAATTTCTCAACTAACACTGTACTAAAGCAGCTGTATGTTTCAATTGTAAAACCCAAACATGTGAAGACAAAGCAGGCCTGTGTTCAACATTATGTTTCTCACAGGGAGAAACAGATATTAGCTCACATCTAATTATAATTATCTGTAACAGCGCTGGTTTCTACAGGGGGATGTTTGCATAGCTGGAGATGGACTACATGTCATTAGACTGCTGAGAGCCGACGACAGACATGCACAGTGTGTGTGTTTCATCGACTCACTCTGCCTCACGCACGGTGTGACGGCAATGAAGGACACGAGGGCACAGAGTCCCAGGTTGATCCACAGCAGGGCCTTGTTGAAGTCGCAGGCGATGGGGTGTGTGTAGTACTTGTACATGAAGGTGAAGGCCATGGTGGCGATGGTGTAGAAGAAGAGGGTGGCGCACATCACCGCCAGATACCAACGCTTGTTTTCTGCTGCTCCGGTCAACCTGACAGGGGAGAGAGGACAGAGAGACAGATGTTCATTTCTGTTTGGATGATGCATATGTCAGAGAAACCCAACTAAAGGGTTAGAACATCCCACTAAGTGGGATAGGTGCAAGGTAGAGTACAGAGTGTGCACGCCAGTCTCTCATGGCTCAGAGTAGACAGGCATGCAACTTTATGAATTGTTTAAGGAATTAGGAATTAGGAAAGAGCCAATTTGTCTGTTCTGCAAGATAAGTGTGAGAGCAACACACGTGGGTGTCAGTTTGGTTTTAAATGTGCTGGGGACATACTGCAGTTGCATTTTGAAGTGCATTTTCAAAAGTGCTGGGCACAATGACGCATTGGTTTTTTTTGTCTCTCATGCAGGTCATGTTGTAAAAGACGCTGCCCTGTAGCTTACTAATGTAAACAAATGTAAACAAATGAAAAAAAATGAATCAAAAGTATTCAAAAATGTGATGATGTCCTACAAAGATATGAAGAAGAAAGCTCTACGTTTTCAAAAAGCATTAGACACGACCCACTATGTTCTGCTTCATGTATCCATGTAGCATGTCGACAACGTGACATGACGTGACATCAGACTCAGAGAGGGGAGCTACGAAGGGAAAGAAGCGTGTAGCCACAGCAGAACGCCTGTGTCTGGGCCTGCCCCGTGGGGATGGAGCTTGTTGTGGATTTGTTGGTATCTGTCACTCAAGAATGTTGTGTGTTATGATTTTTTTTTTTTAACTAAGTTGACCTTGAGGTTTTCAAAAAAGGAGTGGGTACAAAATGACTCGTGATGAAATCTGATAGTCCCTAACCACCGTCCTCTAATGAAACCGATGCCCATGTCAACACATGGCAGGCTGCTAGGGGTGTCAAGGAAAAGCCTTGAACCGTTCAGTGTGCAGGTCTTTAATGTTTAGAGCCATCGCCATGTGAAATAGCCTGACAGCTATAGTGGAGGCACATACGGTAGCAAGGACGTTTTTTCAAAAACACTTCAACAATAACAAAACATTAGTTAATCTAACCATGATGGACTATAATTGTGAAATGTGAGGTCAGTTTAGTTGACAGTAATTTACAAAACATGTGCACAAAGTGATATTCTTTTACTTGTGCTACATGTCTTGTTTTAAATGTATGTAAAATTGCACGTTTATTATTTTGGTGTATATGCTGGGACGGTTGCATGTGGACCCCAGGAAGAGTAGCTGCCAATGGGGATTCGAATAGAAAAACAAAGAAGAAATAAATAAATAAAAACCTCCAAATCCAGTTCACAAATTTAAATGAACAAACAGGTATCAGAATTTGGTCTTCCAGGATTTCTAAATATTTTCACAAGCATTTTTCTTGTTTTCTCGTTAATTACTGCGCTTAGATAAATAAAAAAAAATACATCCCTTTATTCCAACATGAGAAAGCAAGCAGCCTGATTGCATTTAACACCATGGTGTCTGGAATTGTATTCATTCAATTAAAGCGTTTCAATTTAATAAAAAACAATACATTTATTTTGATGGCATAAGTCTGTGTTTGTTGAAAAGTGGTAAAATTCAATTGGATATTGGTTCAGTCAATGTGTTGCTGGGGGGGGGCACTAACGGGACTTTTCAAAGTCAGATGATTTTAACCTAATAGCCTTTAATGTTGTTAAAAATTATAAAATATTTTTCTGCCATATGCAATAAATTCCAGTGGGCTTTTGAATTGTGGGTCTATAAGTCCAGTTTTTGACTTTGTTTTTTTCACTGACAATGAGTTCAACCCAGGGGTGATCCTAGGATCAGATCTTTAGGGGGCTCAGCCCCTAATGACAATGTGACTGATACAGGGCCGTGCATAAATTAGTAATTTCGATGGAGAAGAATAAATGTATGTATTTGTGATTATATTAGAGGATAAAATCTAAATATTAAACATGGAAAAAAAACAGAAAGTCCTTTTATGTAGTGATGGCCAAATGAAGCTTCATGAACCAGTGTCTTTATTTTCTAAGCCCACTAGATGGCGCTGTCTCTTCAGAGAAAGGTTGGGAATTCTGTTATGACCCTGGGGTCATTTTGTGTTATGTCTCTCACCCTGCTATAGTAGGTGTTCTTTTACCACAGGTAATGGAGACCAGGTGCGCACACCGGATTGGTTCAGCAGAGGTGATTGCTGTCTCCTGATTGGTTGCCACGAGGACGGGAGCCATTTTAAAACCCCATCAGACAAGAACTCTTCCCTCTCTCTCTTCACTCTGCCAAATCCAAACACTTGCCTCTGTATAACTGTGTGATGTGTTTTAAGATTGTGTAAGTAATGGTTCCGCCTGGCTTTGGCTACCAGTAGCATTGTGGCAGGAATGAGAAGTCCTTTTTTTGGTTTGTTACCTTTTGCTCCTGTTTTTCTTGTAGAAGTTTAGGTTAGAGCTTTGTCTTTTCTTTGTATGTTGTTTTGGTTTAGGAAAGTTGAGGTTGCCTTTAGAGTTCTTTTGTTTGTTATGTTGGGACCTCAACTCTGGATTAAATAGACACTACTACTTTGCAATTCTTTGTTCTGGGCTTGTTTGGGCGTGGAAAGAGTTTTGGTAGGGGCACATGTTATGTCGCGTCTCAATAACCCCTAGACATTAGGACGTAACAAATACACTGAATTGCAACGCCTCAGGCCTTTCTCTTAAAAACAAGAGCGCCATCTAGTGGGCTCAGAAAATAAAGACACTGGTTCACGAAGCTTAATTTGGCCGTCACGACTTTTGTGGACTACCAAAATCAAATGAATTGACAATGAGGTGTTAACAATAAATAGAATAAAAATAAAATGTTTCTCAACTGGGTTACAGGTGCATAGCATTGGTGACAGTGGCACAGGATATTAAACCTGTTTCTTTAAACCAAGTTTGCAAACACTAACTTGAAGCACTAAAATTGGTTTGAAGTAAAAAGAAGAATTGTGGGTATAAATATTGGGTCTGAGATGAATTTTGAAATGAAAAAATGGTCTATAATTGCCACGTCTTCATTGTCTAAAAAAACAAAGTGCGTAAAACAGTTTTCAGTACACAAATGTTGCATGTGTCTAGCAGCCTCATTGTGAAGCTCATGGGGTTTAGAAAAAATCAGACGTTTTAGTGCTGGAGCTATAAAAAAACAAAATGACGACAACGTAGCAGGTTGTCTTTTGACCTGTAAACCCAGAATGGGCCGACAAGGGAATAAGAGGAATAAGAGGATTAGCTTTGTGAGAGTTTGCTTTGGAAAAGGCCCAGAATGAATAAATCTGCTTTGTTGCTACAAAATGCTACAAAATGTCACAGCAGAAGTCCGAGGTGGCTGAGAGAGACTGATGGCACAGCAACAGCGAGACACCGAAAATAACATCTGGGACAATCAGGATGTTTGGGGACAAGTCTGGCAGAAGAATGAGGACATGACTGAGAGGACGTGGATTGGAGGAGAAGTCAACAAGTAAAAAGAAATGTAAAAAAACAAAGAAACCAGGAAAAACGGAGAGCTGAAGTCACACGTTAGCTGATTGGCATCAGCTGTTTCATTCATGCTTCACCAGTCATCAGGAAGTCATCAGCTGTGGGACTACCAGCTGACACTGGAACATCCAATCACATCATCCATCCAATCAGCCAGGCCATTTCACTTGCCCCGTCTCTGCTGATACCTCCACGCCGTTTCCTGCCACAGCTCCTTCCATCGTTCAAGCCTCCTACTTTTTGGTATTGTCGACTCTTTAGGAAAATGATTTAATTAAAGCTGCCAATAACTTAATTTTTCTCACTAACAATGGCTGTAAGAAACAACACATTCTCGTGTTGTGTGTCCATTGTCAGCGTCATTGTAATGCTTCATATTCACTTCTATAGAAGCAGTCGTGCAATGCATTCTGGTAGCATCGCGGGTACTTTGGAGAAACGAGGCGTTGAGTACCCCGCTCCGCATTTTCAAGATGTAGAATCCAGCCAACATTATGCAAATGAGGAGCAGCCGGCTCGGTTTGGAGCCAACTGCGTCTTATTTAGACGCAGTTGGTCGGGACTCTTGGCATCAGATTTTCCTGCTCTGGGTCACGACGCCTTGGCGTCCCTATTTCATGCTCTCAAGACTTGGGTCCAGCCCTTTAAAAATTGGCATCCCTTTTTGACGCTCTGGGTCAAGGCATACATTTTAAATGACATGCGGCACAAGAACGGGACAGTGTGTAAGGAAAGATAGTGGTATGGGTTACATAGTGCACATTTCAGTGACACGTGGGACAAGAACAGGACAAAACAATCTGTCTCCTAGGTGACAGTCCTGCGTTGTTTGACGTATCCATCCACCACACCAACCAACCGTGGATTTTTGGTCTTTCACACTGCTAACCCTAACCCAACTGTTGCCAATCTTAATATTACCCCATCTCAATTTCATCATACCAACTGCTAATGCTGCTTATGAAATATATCTCTATATTTGTATCATTGTCTCTGTGTCCTACCCAGCAGCAAGAGAGCCTGGGTCTGTCAGAGGTTTCTGCCTAAGAGGAAGTCTTTCCTCGTCCCCTGTTGCACTAAATGCTTGCTGTTGAGGTAAATCTTGGAATTGTTGGGTATTTGTAAATTGCAGAGTGTGGTCTAGACCTACTCTATCTGTGGGGTCTTGAGACAACTCTTGTCATGATGTGATACTATAATTCAATTGAATTCAGCTGAACTAAACTAAAAAGGTGTCTCTGACTGAAGTGAATTAATATACAGTATATTATAGTCTGAAAATAGAAAAAGAAAAATGAATGAAACAGAAATAGTTCCAGATGTTGAGACGGAGGGGAGGGGGAGGGGTTGCTGCAGTTCTGCTAATCACCAGTGTAGAAGAGTGACTGTCTCCTCCAGATGTGAACCAGGCGCCTGTGTGCATATCTAAAGATTATGTACTGTAAGAGGTGAGCGACCATATAATTTCTGTCCTGTTGAACCATGTAAAATTCCACAAGCAAAAAAACAGCTCTATTTTGTATTTTTGTTGTTGTGGGGTTAAGGGCAGAAGAATACCCGATAACTCACACTGGGGGGGGGGATTAAGTCTGGGGAAAAAGTCATTTTGTGGAGAAAATGTATTTTTTCTTCTTCTTGTTGTGACCCCTTTGATATGCATCTTGGACTCAATAAGCAGCATGTTTTCAGCAACGCGAGGTACACTCTAAGGTCAAAGGTATGTGGACAACCGAAACATTACACCCATTATCTGGTTAGACCACCAGATGTTGGACTGCTGCAGGGATTTGTTCTCACTGATGTTGGGTGATAAGGTCTGGCTCACTCCAGGTCATCCTAAAGGTGTTGGATGGGGTGGAGGTCATGACTCAGTCACATTCTTCAAAACCAAACTGGGAAAACCATTTCTTTACGGAGCCGGCTTTGTTCCCAGGGGCACGACATGCTTCTCACAGTTCGATTAGCTTTAGCCGAGACCAAAGGAGCACAAACAGCCCCAGACTGGACTGATCTGGACAGGTGTGTCCATGTCATTTGGTCTCATAGGTCACATGTGGGTATTTCATCAATTGACAGCTTGCTCTCACATATTTCAGAAATGTCCTTTGCTACAGTCTATCCTATGTTGTGATTTATATCCCTATCCCAATAAAAGTTTGCATAGACATTAATATTTATTGATATGACCTTCTCACTCACCAGTTCTTGTTCCAGGTGTGTGCAAAAGCTGTGATTAGGGTGAGTTGGATAAGGATGAAGGCAAATCCTCCCACCACACCAACATAATGCCAAGCTGGGAGACAGGGAGAGAAAAATAATTGGGATTTAATTCAGGGAAGCAAGAGAAGAAGAGAAAACAGAGAGAAGGATAAAAAAGAAAAAGAACATGCCGTGAATCATAAATCATCTCTGATCTCAGCCGTGTATCAGCTTCAGTTTTATTGTTCCCAAACAAAATGAAATCAAGCTGCGGAGATTTATGGTGCAATAAGAGTGGTGTGTTCAGGAGCGGGCCTCTGCTGCCCTCTAGTAGGGGTCAGCAGGAGGTGCACTTAAACGCATCATCTCCATCATCACATCCACCCCTGTGTGTTCTTCCCATCAAATTTGAAAATCAACAATTTTGTTGATGCTTTTTATAGATGTTTTTGCTTTTTTTCAATGTTTGTCACTAACTTATTAACTTTAGTTTACAGTTATTTTTGGAATTCATGGTCCATTAACCTCATTTATAGGAAATTATCCCTAATCTTTGAGTTAGAAAAGCAGAAATTAGGAATGATTTAGACTAAAATGAAAGGAATGGATGTTGATGGATAATCACAGACTGGAATATATCAACTTTTACTCAATACTAGTTCAAATGCTAGAAAAATTGAATGAGACGCCCCAAAATTACCCATCAAAATCACCCCAAAGAGCGTTGTGTGGAATAAACCATGTTATTTCGGGTAATTACAATTGGGTAATTAAAAAGAACATTGATATAGGATAAAGGGTCAACTTGACCCGAGGACAACACGAGGGTTGATTCTCAGTTTGGGTTTATTTTCAGCAAACGGCGTCCGCTCGGAGTCTCACCGTGCAGGAAGGACTCTGTTGGGATGAAGAAGGCAGCGGTGCACGTCGACAGCAGAGTGATGAACTTCAGGAACCAGAAGCTGCAGGTGGACACACAGAGACACAACACAAACGTTAGGTTCTAATTTTAAAATAATTGAACACTTACCTACTTTAAAATAGTTGCTTGGTCTTCCATGAGGACATTGCTTTGAACTTTAAAGCTCTGTATCTTGGAAATATACCTCAAAGTTGGCTGAAAGCGGACAAACACTAAATGCAATGCTGGTGGCCAGTAAAAAGGCTATTATCAGAAAATGGCTACTACCAGAGTGTCCGAAGAATGGGGAAATTTCTTGAGTGCTGGCAAAAGTGGTACAACCATGTCTCAAATGGCCTGTTTTGTTTACAGATTTGTCACTATGGTGTTATTTTTGTTGGTATATTTGTATGCTTGTTTTGGTAATCCCATCTTTTCATTGCAATACTTGAATAAGAGAATATGTAAATTGTTTGTACGCATGATCATATACAATTTTTTGCTTCCCGATTCCAATTCTGATACCTGAACTTTGCTTATTGGCTGATACCGAGTACGGATCCAATACCAGTGTGTGTGATATACTTTATTATGTTTTAACAGCTGCTGCATGGATGTTATATGATTTCTGTGTTTGTTGTCAACCTGGCTCAGGTTACTCTGTGAAACATGAACAATCACAAGCAATGAATGACGGTCAGTTATAACGGAAACAAAGTTGAACATGAACAAACTACTTTAAAGCAGTTTTTCTTTAGGGCTTTATTACATGGTATCAGATCGGTGCATAAACTCCAGTACTTCACTATACGATAGCAGCACATTACAGTAGGTAGTATCAGAGGCGAACATCTCTACTTGTTTGTTATATAAGTAGTATGTGAGGTTCTGAACACTAATACAATACAACAAAAAATAGTTGCTTGCAAGATTTTTGGATTGCTAAATGACCTCTGATTTTGGTCCATATTAAATTGCTTTTATAACAGCCAAAAATGTTGTATTCCTAAACCTACAGAAAATTTGCTTGTACCACTATAAAGGTACAACCTGCAAAAATGAAAAAAGTTGCCTCTTGCAGCAAAGAAATAGTCCCAGAAGCATCCCTCGTTATCACTAAACAACTGAATCTCCACTAACAAACAACCAAATCCCTTATGGATATTTCATATCAGTATTGTCTGTTGGCTAAATGTAGCACTTTAATTTACTTTATCAATTGCATACAGTGTGTATCGTATTGTTTTTTTTTTAAGTAACTGAGAATTACATTATGCATAACTCTTTATTGACATATGTGAATACGTTTCTATGATCAAAGAATTACAGATAGTCTTTAATTCAATCCTGCATGTCCATGGCACTCTCTCTGCTCTTTCAGAGGACATACAAGGTTTCAGTGGGGCACTGGGGCACTCCCTGACCCCCTTACCGAACATGTAACCTTTGCCAGGCCCTGAACCTTTGCCCTTGGCACCAGTAACACTCAGAGGGCCAACAATCTAATCTGTTAAATCCTAATCTGGAACACGTCACCGCTCTAATCAACTGCTATGGAAAGTGTGAGAACAAAGAGCTTTAAATAGACCAGCATGCAGGTCAGGTGAGCAAAGGGAGTAAACACTTAGTCCTTAAGGACTGCAAGGGAGTATAGTATAGTAGAGAAGTGTTTAAAGATGGGTATATAGTTCAAGAGAGATGTGGAAACATTTCTGGATGGGATCAGGTCCAGTCTTAAAGCTGAGGTAGCTCCTCTTGGCTCTGTTTCCTGCTTTTAAAAAAAATCCATGTTGGGAGACATTGACTTTGGCCAATCACGGGTCATTTCAGAGGGAGGACATTCCTGTTGACTGTACTTCAAATGCAGATGCAGATGCGCGTGCACATCACCTCACATGGTGAACGCCTGATTCAGAGGCAGGAATTCCTGCTATTCCAGCATTGGCAGCAAACTATACTCACAGACAGACCTCTTAAAAGAGATTAAAAGAGAGTCTCAATTAACCAGCGTCTTGGAGTTTTGGAGAGAAAATATTGCTAATAGTTTAGCTTTTTGCTAACCATAGCCAAAGGCTCACCGCTGCGGCTAACGCTCACAGCAGTGGTTAGCAGAAGGCTTTTTCTCTTCATCTCTGAAGCACTTTAACGATGTTGACAGGTTTTATTCCTAAACATGTATGTGGATTACAGCATGTCTACTCAAAGGGCTTTACCGGCCCACGGGTTAGCAAAGCACACAGAATTACAGAATTGCCGCTTGTCGTTGTTATGGCAACGGCAGTAGGGATGGCGGACGGAGAGGGAAGAGCTGAAGGAGAAGGGCGATATTTTACAATTCTGACATTTATTTTGCCTTTTCTAGTAACCTGCCTATTCACAGTGTTCTGATTCAGAGAAACGACATTCAAGTTCGTTGTACCATCATTTAGAGTAAATTCCCAGGCTTTACTTAGGATTTTAAGGGCAGGAAGATTGAGTGAATGTGTGAAAGGTTTTATTCTGGATTTTGTGGTAGATTTGGGAATATGAAGAATCCAAAGAAACTGGAAGAAGGTGACATTTTCAGTCCTTTGTAGCTTTCTTTCTAATTCCCTGTTTGTCAGCAGCATCATTAAAAAATCATATTTTGGCGAAACATTTGGACACTTAATAATATGTTGTAGGATGGGAGGTTTGAATTTGTCATTTAAGCTGTTTTGTTGTTTTGAGTCATTACCTTTTTGCTGCTTTCATGTGCAATTACAACACTCCACAAACTAACAGTGTTGTATTCATGATTTTCTACTGTAATAACATGTCTAGTGTTTGCCTTAATCATGTGTAATAATCCATTTGAATGATTACCAAAATCTGAATGCCATGAGGAAAAAAAGATTCACTTTCTTTAGGAGGAACACGTTTGATGAGGTTAACTCTGTAGCACTGACCCGTTGTGTATGAGCGCTCTGAAGTCCTGACTGGACTTCACGTCGATGAGGAAGATCGCCATCATCAGGTAGAAACAGGAAGTGCCGAAACAGACTCTGTATACCGCTGAGTAGCCCACCAGCATCTCACAGTGGCCCCCGCCATGCGCCTGGTCACACACCATGTTAAAGAAAGGCACCTGAAACACACACACATTCACACACACACACAATTTTTCAAAAGATGCTAAGGTGTCTTGGTAAGATTCAGTGATGATAAAATTATTTTATCTCTAATTTGCCTAGATGAGTTTATCAAAATTCAGATTAAAAGCAAATGACACTGAACTTGACGAAACTATTCTCCAAACCCCCTACACAAAGGACTTTAGTTTTTTTATGTCCATGTTAACAGTTTCAAACTGCAGTTAAAGTACTTAAATATGTAAATAATATTTACTTGTGCCCTCTAGCAGGAGGCGATTTGAGGTGTGATGAGGAGGGATGCCACACACCCCCCCCCCCCCCCCCCCCCCCTCTTGTTAGCAAAATGACCAAAATGCATCCCTCTTTGTTAACCTGCCATCTTCAGAGAGAGCGCAGGGGCAGAGAGGGTTTTTAGCTGAATATGTTAGTCTAGTCCACCTGTTTCATCGATCCTCTATCGGCGTGGGATTCATGCAAATTAGAAACTATGGCCCCTACCAAGGCTCTGAAAGTTTGATAGATCCATGGCCCTGTCTGTGGTGCTGAAGCAGCAGGCAGATTATATTCTCTGAGTCTCACCATTCTGTCTTGTATCTTTAATGTTCTCTAAACTAGTGGTCAGCAATCTCAGGCCCATAACCTGACCGATGGCAAACTAGCAGTAAGTGTGTAAAGTGAGAGAGTATTTTGGAAATGTTGATGTTTTTCACAGATATTGGCTGAAGCAGAGCCTGTTATTTACATTAGTTTGGTTGTTTTTCCTCATTCACTTTCTGTGATGACTCGCCCTAACCTGCCTCTGATTTTAGACATGTTTTCATGATTATAGGAATAGATTTAAACAGAAAACACGGAGTAGAGAGTTGCTGCAGTTTTATGGAGTTTATTGATAGGTGGAATATTTAAGCATGTAGGTTTTCAACTGTATTTCGTCTACTCTAAGGATCATCCACAGAAGGCTTAGTCTGAGGTAACCCAATCCCACAGTTGAGAATAGACAGGAATGAGTCTATCTATTAGAAGGGTCTCATGAATAAGGAGTGGTTTGATGGTAACACTGTGTCCCAGAAATAGATAAACTGACATGTGTGTGGACAAGAAGAAAAGTATAAAAGAGGAGTTGCTCTGATATTCATTGAGACACTTTGGGTTCAGACGTGAGTGTGTACAAACATGAGTGTGTACCCAGAGTGTCTCTCTGAACATCAGAATAACAGTTATCTTCCTTGTTCAAGATTGAATGCATTTAATCTAAAATGATTGGACTCGTCATGTGTGCAGTGTCCGCCATCATTTCCGGTCATGATTCCCAGATATCATTCCTCTTACGTGTAACCAAGATGGCTCTCAATGTAAAACTGTATCAGGTATTAAAGAAATGCCGCATATTTAATTTTGCTGCATGCTCTTGGCTCTCTTAAAGTCACATTACAGTAACTCTCAATGGGATTGATTTTATTTTACTCATTTATTTTTGGCTTCTTCATGTACAGTATGCCTATTAAAAATGGCTGGTTTGCATTGTTTCTGTTAGCTAATGAACGTGTCTCAGTTGAACTTACTTATTTATTGAACTGCAGCCAATCACAAATCATCTTGGGCTATGCAAAGACTGCAGAGTTCAACTTTAAGGTCTCTGCCTCCTCACTTGTGTCAGTGCTTATGTACAGAATAATTACAATTTTGAGTGCTCTTTGTATGTTGCCAGCTTTCCAGGAGATCATTAGTCGTAGTTATATTCAGTTGATTTCTTAGTGTTCTGGTGGCATTTAGTACTCACATTTTCCCTGACGAGCTCGGAGACGGTGCGGGACAGCATCAAGCAGGAGACGGCGCAGCTCATGATGTGGAAGAGGGTGTACATGATCCGCGTGCTGGTGGAGGATTTGACCGGAGGACAGAAGGCACAGCAGAGCGAGCAGGGAGCCGGTCCACAGCAACAGCATATCTGAGGAGAGGATGGAGGCAGCTCAGCATCCCAAACAAAACCTTCACACAGTCTAACAACCGGACAGGAAACAGCCTCCACCAAAAAGGAAGGGCGAAGAGTGGAGGTTTGGGTTGTGAAAAACAAACAAATGCAATTGGACGTCCATGAAGCCAAGATTAGAAAAGTAGATTGTTATTTATGGCTTGAGTGGCAGGAAAATGACATGTCGAAATGGTGAAAACTGCATTAGACTGAATTTTTGGGGTTGGAAGTGCAAGCCACAATGACAGACATTTGAAATGTTGATTTGCATGTACACAGGATTTAATATACTGCACATGTTTGTACTCAGATGTGTTTTAGCATACAGTCACATCTGTATAACTCTGAACTTTGTGACAAAAGTTTGTTCTCTCTTTCTTGTTTCTTTAATTTTTTCATGTCCACATACACTGTTGACCATTACAAAAAGCAAAATCAACCCTTTTGTTGATGCTTTGTATCAATGTTTTTAACTTTTTCTTATGTTTGTGTACCTTTTTCCACACTTATGATGTTTTTTTTTTCAATGTTTATCACTAACTTATTAACTTTGGTTTACAGTTATTTTGGGAATTTATGGTCAATTAACCTCATTTATAGGAAATTATAATACTATATACTGTGATAATCACAGACTGGAATATTTCAACTTTTACTCAATACTATTTCAAAACCATTTCAATGTTTTTTTGAACAAATGCTATAAAATTAAATAAGACGCCCCAAAATGAATGAAAGTAGAGATTTGTACTTGCCAAAGAGCGTTGTGTAGAATCAACCATGTTGTTTTGGGAAATTACATTTGGGACCTTTGATACAGGAGAATGGGTCCATTTGACCCAAGGACAACATGAAGGTTGATATAACACATTTAACTACTCATCTCCACTCTGGAGAGACTAACTAAAATGTTTTAGGTTTCAGCCTGCAGTATCCATGGCAATACTCAAACAGCACATGCACGGTATGTGATTGATGTGTGGCTGCACTGAGTCCAGGACTTTAAACCGAAGCTGTCTGAGGACTTGGAGGTCACTGTGCCAGTCAGACAACTTGCACCGACAGAGTGTTTGGCAGCAGGGCGATCAGTTTCAGATTAATCTAATGAGTCCAACTAACATCGTCTGGCTGGTTCAGACAGATGAATTAGGGCTGTGGACGACAAGACTTCAGCCCGTCTCCGCTGATCCTGAACTAATTCTAAGGTGGCAAAACGTGGACGCACGTCTGTCTCATGCTTCAGCAAAGTCTGTTGTAGGACACATCCATCAGCTCGTAATGTAATAAACACTTGGAATAAATCAAAGTCCCAGTGCATTATTTTTGTAGCTATTTGTATACATGGTTCATGAGTTTTCAACAGCTTGAAATGTTGACATGATGGTGGTGTTAGATGAAACTTCAGAGAATCACCTTAGTTAAGACAAGTCACCCTGGGGGAATGTAAAGGTCCAACCAAATGTCACGGCAATCCATTAGCTGTTAAAATATTACAGAGAGGACTGAAGTTGTGGACAGACATTTTGTCCACATGTCCACACGCAGCACTAGAATGGCTAACAAGTGTTGTGTGTGTGTGTGTGTGTCTCAAAGCCGTACATGTCGTCTTCCTCTGTGCCATGAAACCACATCACTGAGCCACACTGTCAAACTGGACGCCATGTTCCTTCAACAACACTACATCAACAGCATTTGACTCAATCCCACACACACCGTCCTGCAGGGACGTGCACAGGTATGGACTCTTGTTGCCCGGGCCCCTTTGCCCTGATTGGCTCAGCTGCCCCACTGGAGAACGAGCCTTAATGAACTTTTCTTTCTTTCTTTCTTTCATTCTTTCTTTCTTATTCCTGTTGTGGCTGCATCAATACAATACGCCCATCGTTAGTAAAGTTAAATCAAATTCATTGCCATTTCATTCAGTCTTGTGTAATTTATTTTGTCCTCAGCGATGCCCTCTGTCCCCAGTCACATGACTTTGTTTATGTTCTGACACACGGCGCACGAGAGGGAAAGACCTTCCGCCATCACGTGAATTTTTGAAGTTATGAAGATGATTACAAATGCCCTGTGAATAGTGGCAAAAAATCCACTTGAGCTTTGAATGATGGTGTAGCTTCAGCTCGGAACATTTGCATCACAGCCTTATATTAACATACGATGCTATGTTATCAACTGAAGCTAAGGACAGCCTCTGTAGCAGCAGCAAGCTAACAAACTGTAGCCACATTTCGTCTGTTACATTAGTGTGTGCTCTGTAGGGAAGAGAGGCTCAGGGAATGGTACAGCGCTGTGTTCATGTGACATTATACGTTTTTAACAATCGCTGCTCTGGCCTCTGCTTGGGAGAGAGCCATTTTGTTGTTTTTCTGTGTTTCAGGTTTGCCACCTCTGAGGGCCTGATTGTCCACAGGTGTTACCAATCCAGTCATCAGCTGGCCTGCATAAAAGCTCCTGAGTTGAAGACACCGCCCCTTCCTCTTTCCCACTTCCTGTTGTGCTGAGAGTAGTTGGTGTAGTCAGGACTCTCTGTTGGTGCATATGATCTGTAAACTTAATGACTTGATGTCTGAAGCTGGTAAGGGTTCTCTGCCATTTGTTTTAACCCCTTTTTTTCTCCTGTTTTGTGGTTAGTCAGGGAGTTTAGCATTGTGTGTTTTGGTTTTCTCTATCTGTAGCTCAGTTGCCATTTTGTTTCCAGGTAGTATGAGATTTTGTTTGTTGTTTTGGCCTTGGAGACCCTGACGTTTTAAAGCTTCTATTTTTGTTTGGGTTACCCATTTTATTTTGTTTATCAACCATGTATATATACTTATGTGTGTATAGAAACAATGTAAATACATATAATTTACGTAATAAACATACTTGGTATGTACTATGACTTGTTAGTCTCTCTTCCATTAGTTTGAGCTGTGGGTTTGTGTTACGTCCTAGCTTCCCCTAGACGTCAAACGTAAGGGTCGTAACAAATATGTTACGTGAATTTCCAACCAACCATCAGATGTAACGTTGCAAACCTGATAAAAGTCACCTTTACTTTCTTTGTTGTGAGATGGCATGTAAGAATTAATGTCCGAATTGGTTTATGTAGTAATCTTTACTTAAAAAAAAAAAGAAAAATGTATTGCCTACTGTTAGTTTTGTGTGCTACCTATGCTTTCACAACAAACGCCACTAAAGAAGAGAAAGAAAAGCTTAAAGCAACACTATGTAACTTTTCCCGCTTTGATCCCCTACAGGTTGTCTCAGTAACACTACAGCTCGGGTGGTGCCAGCTGTACGTAGTGTTTCAGAAGAAGAAGTAACTAAAACAACTGCAGTATTAGCCGAGCTGGATTAAAACCACCAGCAGGCCGGGTGCAGGTGAAGCGTTTCATAATGTCATGCAACCATACTACATTACTCATTTAATCTGAAGTACAAAGCCTGTTCTCAGAAGCATTTTTTTAAAGTGACTATATGTAACTTTTAGTTTGTGTTGATTTCCAACAGACAGATGACAATGAATTTACAATAAAGGAGTATGTTACAGATGCACTGTTGCATTTCCAGTGGTGCATGCAGTAACTAAGCCTACGTTGGCTGTATGGTGAGCTAAACCAGGTAACGTTACCACTTTGTCTGTGTGACAAGCCAAAGCAATAAGACATTGTTCCTGCTGCCTCGAATAGGCTACTCACTAGAGCATCCAATGTGGATTAATCTGCTGCTGAAAATAGTCCCCATACAAATGCACTAGTTCCTTCTTGTTGGTTTGATTAAAATCTACAGTGACCAGCTGTTTTAAATGACTAAACCTGAAGATGCACGTCTTCTGTAGGAACGAAGGGGTTTGCAACTGTACCACAGACATGGGGAAGTCAGAAAGTACTGAGAGACAGACTAACGCATTGTTACCTCCACCAAGGTGGTAATGTTTTTGTTAGGGCTTGTTCATTTTTATTGATATTGATACCATTTTTGAGACCGCTTAATCTTCATCAATACCATTGTTGGTACTTTATTTGGCGGAAAGACAAGACGACAAATTCTTCATCTTAACAGAACTGTTGCTCTTATTGCAAAAACCGTCAGTCTGTGATTGTTTGTCACGGTTTGTTTTACCCTGTGAGCCCTAAGGTGTTTTTTGACAACTTTTGGTCACATCTCTGGAGCATCACAGGACATTTTAAATGGTGGTTATCATCAAAGCTAGCAAGGATAAATGACTGAAAAATCATGAATTATTGACATAAAGTGTATTGATCTTGGATGTAACGGTTTTGATTTATTGCACACAAAAAAAAATGATGCCATTTTTGGTCGTGTACGACAAGCTTCGGCTTACAATTTTAAAAAGCTGGTAGAAAGTTTTCCATAAAACTAATGGAAGGGTGTAGCAGCGGGCAAGGCATGAATTTTGGAGCTGATCCGTATCATCGGGTGCATTCACCAATTACTTTTAACTTTCATTAACATGGTGAATAATCAGAAATATAGGTTCCCAACCGGGAAAATTCCCACTGCATTAACATTGTTAGACAGGGCATGTTAGTATTTCACGTTTTTCCCACTATTTACACAACTGTTTTAGCTGAAAATCATCAGTCACTTTAGTCTACATCCTCAACGTTCCCCTTTCACAGTTCCTTCAACGCTGCCCGAAATTCCGTCGGATGCCGCGGCACCGTGGCTCCATCCGGAGCTTAGCACCGCCCAAGACGATTGGGATTGGTTTGAAGAGATGCCAATAAACAACAGCACATTTTTATCTCGCTGCCCCAGAACCTAACCAACTTTAGACAAACAACTCTCTAATCAGGAGCTCCAAAAACATACATCTACATTTGTGAACACTGGTGGATTTACTATGACTGAAAGCAAGAGGTGAAATACAACACATTTTTCATTAGGTTACATTTTCTTGCTCAGAGATTACACACAGGCCTGAACCACACACACATGCTCAGTACTTCTACATGCACTAATGGAGAGATGTCAGTCTTCCCGGGAAAAGACGCCCCGAGCAGTTGGGGGTTCTGTGCCTTGCTTAAGAGCACCTTGGCAATGCCCAGGAGGTGAACTGTCACCTCTCCAGCCACCAGTCCACCACCATACGTCTGGTTTTGGAACCAGCGACCCACTCCCTACGGACTGAGCTACTGCCACCCCCGTGGCAGGATTTTTACATAATCATCCAATAATAAGCAGGAAAATAACACTGAAGAAGGCCATTCTGCATAACAAGTACTTTAACTGTTGATGCTTTGAGTGTACTTTAGTGACTGTAATGGAGTATTTTTTCACTGGCATTTATTTAAATACAACATTTGAATGCACCAAATAAACATCTTTATTTAAAAAAAATCTGTTAATATTTCTGTAGCGTTTTCAATAATAAATTCCCTTTACCAGTAGTGTTATCAAAAAAAATATTTAAAAAAATACTCTTGTCTAACAATCTCCTTCAGATTCCAGCTGCAGTGCCTGCCACCTGTGCTGCTGCCCAGCGGCTCTCACCTGATAGGCCACCATGTTGAGGAAGTAGTTGTAGGCGCCGCTGCTGTTCATCCCCTGAGAGGCCGACATTGTGCCTCTAAACTGCTTTTCATCGACCACGACCACTCTACATTTGGCCATGAACTTCCAGCACAAACAGGTTTTTTCTCAGCTGGCATGCAAAGATGGCATCCTCACATCCTCCAAGAGGCCAGAACACAACTTCTAACAGGCCTGACAGGGACAAGAGAAAGTAGTCCAGTAGGTTGTCCCTACATGCTCGATATCCTGGATTAGCAGTAAATCTAGTCCGGCTGGGCTTCCTGTATCTGAATGCCTCAGCATGAGCAACGGGTCGGCCTGCTCTCAGTCCAGCCTCGAAGGGGAATACTTTTTTTTTTTGCCCAGGTCCTGCGTGCTTTCACTCTGCGGCTGTGTTGGGTGCTGCCAGAAAAGAGGGAGAGGAGTTGGCAAATGCCCGGTGCCCTCCCCCTTCCTCCCTCTTCCCACCCGGTCAGATTAGGCAAAGAGTTTGTGAGGGGAGGGGAGGGACCATGTGTCAGTCCATCTGTCCGTCCCTTCCCTTCCCCCAGCGCTGCACAAACCCCATAATGCAATGGGATTGGGCAACACTGGTGATTAATCCAGACTAACCAAATTAAACACTTAACCCTGTGTGATTTCTAGATGCAGCCTGAGACTTCACAGCCCCTTATCTACAGCGCCCCCTCTCTTCTCCCCCCCAGACCCAGTCCAAGCCTATGTGTGTCACTCACAAAAATAGACCACGTCCATGGCATGTAGTTTAATCTTATTTAAACAGGGACAATGCACAATTACATATTGACCTTGTATAAGAACAGGGAGAGATATATTGCACTGGGTTTGTGGTACAGTTGCTATTTTCCGCCCGTAGTCCCAGGGCAGGTCGGTAAAAACATTCAACTCCATAATCCTAACAAGTTATTATGACTGCATTACGACCCTAAAACAGTGTGGCACGTGGCATAAGCTCACAGCTTAATATTAGACAGGCCAATGGATTTTTTGGGGACTCTAATGGAAGGCTGAAAAGATACCAGTCGGAGAATAAAGACTGAGTTGCATCTAATATTTTAGCTTCCAATTGATTTTTAAAGCACTTTTTATCCCCTATTATCATGCAAGGCCTGCTAATAATATTGACTTTAATCCATTAGATTTAGTCTGCTTTTTTTGGATAAACTACGTGAACGCATTTGGAAATACTTATTTAATAACATTTGTTTTTTACATGCAGCCTTGCTTTTGTTCTGTGTGCTTTTTAAATGTGTTTCATATTCTTATTGTTTGTTTGAAGGTAGTGGGCTTACTTCAGTGGTGGAAGACAAATTCAAATTATGTAAATATAGCAACACTATAGCATAAAATACTCCATTACAAGTTGAAGAACTGCATTCAGAATTTCACTTAAAAGCACAGAAATGTTAGCAACAAAATGTCGAGCATCAAAAGAACAAGTACTCATACATCAGATTGGCTTTAGTCACTGGATCACTACTAATGATGTATGAATATGTAAGCAGTACTTTATGTTGTAGTTGGTTAATGTGGAGCTAATTTTAACAACTTCATATACTTTTGGAGGTTTAATCTCTAAACTGATTGTATGTATGTAGGGCTCTTCAGTAAATGTATTGAAGTGAAAAGTACAAGATTTCTCTCTGAATTGTATGAAGTGGAAGTATGATATAGCATAAAATGGCACATCCGGACACATTGTCTAGCTACACTGGGCAGTTTCTGTTAAAGAAATGGGCAAATAAAAATGAATGAATACATTTTGAAACGTTAACAAACAAAAAGAGGATTGTTTTTACAAGCTCAGATGTCAGATATTTCTGCAGACCATGATGTAACCTTCTATGGTTGAATTATTTTACATAGACACATTCTGTAATTTCTGTTTATTTCTCACTTTCTTTAGCTTTTTCAAGTTTTGGTGACATCGTCATTGATCAGTAGTTTTCAGTTGAGACGTTTTGCAGTTATTGTCAGCGCCATTTACACATTCTGTAATAAGAAATACTCAATGCTGTATTGTAAATTGTAAATTTCCTTGATATTTCAATTTAAAAAAACTTTCCAGAAAAAAGTCAAGTCAACTTTTTTGTCAATTCTGCAATATGGGCCAGACATACAGAGCAATTGACAAGATGTTTCTCTCCAACCCACGGTGCAATAAGGACAGGTACATATAATAATAACATAAAACATGAGTAATATGTTCAAATGAGAACATGTAGAAGCTGTTTGGAGCTGGATGTGCAGTATGTTGAAGACTGACAGCAGTGGGATGAAATGATGTGTCTGCTAGCTGTTAAAAACCAGTGATGGTGCGGTGAGAGCGCCAGATTAGATGTGTGTTAGTGAGTGCGCAGGCAGGGCGGAGCGCCGGGATAATCCTCTCGTTGTTC
>NC_048407.1:32078507-32079247 GCF_013103735.1 Etheostoma cragini
TTCCACATATCTCCAGAAAACGTTGACACTAAAATGACATATTTCAGACGGAGAAAATTTTGTTTGAGACCTGTTTCTGTCACAGGACCAAACTTAATCGAGATCTGGCAACACAGAGAAGCTAACGTCGGCTAACGTTTGTGAAGGCCCTGTGAAACCTAATCTCCGTGAGGCTACATATGACTTTTAGCTGTGTAAATATCTAGCATTAGCAAAAGAACATGAAATGAAATTAATTAACTTTTCATCCATCCAGACAACATTCACTACACATTCAAACGAGGCCTACGAGACAGAAAGTGTTTACCATTTCATCAACGCTGCTCGAAATGCTAGGTTATTGATAAAAACAAGGTTTCTGTGTTTCAAATGCCGGGGCCGTGGCCTTGCAGAGTTTGTTGTTGAGGAAACAATTGAAAAAAAAACCGTGGTGTCCTAACTGTAATACCCTAACTGTACTATTTAGTAACAAAAATTGGGATGTTGTGGAGATTGAGTTTAAGATATAACATAAACATTGATGGGTTTGTTACTTTTAACGTAGTCTCGCATTGCCAGACCTTCCTTCCACAAAGGACGGTCTGGCCAATCCACACAGCATTCTGGGACGGGAGAAAACCGTGCTCTGGTTTATTGGCATGTCTTTAAACCAACCACAATCTTCTTGTCGCTAAGCGCTGGACGGAGATACAGCGCCTCTGCAAAATAGCCTCTGGAAGGAACTTGTTTTGGTGGAACAT
>NC_048407.1:32079347-32085506 GCF_013103735.1 Etheostoma cragini
TGTCTGTCTGTCTGTCTGTCTGTCTGTCTGTCTGTCTGTCTGTCTGTCTGTCTTTCTGTCTCTCTGTCTGTCTGTCCGTCTGTCTGTCTCTCTGTCTACCTGTCTGTCTGTCTACCTGTCTGTCTGTCTGTCTCTCTGTCTACCTGTCTGTCTGTCTGTCTCTCTGTCTACCTGTCTGTCTGTCTACCTGTCTGTCTGTCTGTCTGTCTACCTGTCTGTCTGTCTACCTGTCTGTCTGTCTGTCTCTCTGTCTCTCTGTCTGTCTCTCTGTCTGTCTACCTGTCTGTCTGTCTCTCTGTCTGTCTGCAACGTCTGCTTAATAGAGTGAGTTGTTCTTAGGACAAAACATCTTGTTCATCATGCATGTTGGAAAATAGCAGCTTGTGCCAAAACCCCCCGCTATAATTATTCTTAGCAACTTTCTAGGAACTGCATAACAAACGAGAGGTAAATAAGAGGTTGGCTTGGTGTCCACTCGGCTAAGAGGATTGGATTTACAAACCCGGTGAATGAAAACTCCTTGGACAAATCAACAGTTGTAGGATTATCAGTCTGTGGAGCCGACCGTGGCAGAGTAGCTGCCGTGTTCACGGCCAGAGGCACGACAACTATCCGCCACGGGTGGCAACACGCTGTCATCGCTAAGCTGTCACACGTTATTTCACTTTCATTTAACCAAACTTTCTTTCACCTGTGCTGTTCTGTTCTGTCGAAGGAAGACACGTGACATGAAGTTCTCTTCATGTCAAGCAGAGTAACTATACAAATGTAAAGCCAGGCTGCCACGTATGAAGAAGCATCAGATGTATTTCACTGTCACATTTGTAACACAAATGTTTAACCAGTTTTTCCGTTTTTATCGGATTCCCGAGGGTTCAACTGTTTCTATTTTCATCTTGTTTCATTCCCACAACATCTGCACATATATTTCTTTATGCTTGTCAACTGGTATGTCTGTCTTTGTGAAACACGTTGGTACAAAACCTGTTTGCTTTTTAAATATGGCAGCGTGGATGATTAATGCTGTGTTTTTATGTTTCCTGCTCCTCTGGAATAACCTTCCTGCTGACATCGGACAGTCTGACTCTGTTGAGGCCTTTAAGACCCAAACTTTAAATTATTGTTTGCCTCAACTTTAAGGCAAGAACACTGCACACTGAGTGAAAACCACTGCCATCACTCAAACCCTCTGTTGTTTATCCCACAAACATACGAGCATCCAAGCGGCCTGTCCAGCCCTCTGTCCCTCCCTCGCTTGCTTCCTAGTCTCTCCTCCTTTTCCTCCCTCTTCATTCAGGCTTCTCTCTCTCTCTCTCTCTCTCTCTCTCTCTCTCTCTCTCTCTCTCTCTCTCTGTCCTGACTGTCTATGCCTCATTCCAGATCTTTTGGATCTGGATCTTCAGCCTCTCAACCTCTGTGTGTGCTGGTTTCCTTTCCCCTATCTGTGTGAATGATGTGTCTGAGCTTTGCGTCTTGTGTGTTGGTCTCTCAGGTCAACCTGATTGTCTGTGCTGTAATTGTTGTGTAACTTGTTGGTCTATTCTGTACTTGTGGCATGTATTACATGTCTGTCCATCCAGGAAGAGGGATCCCTCCACTTTTACTCTGCCTGGTGTTTTTTTTTTTGGGGGGGGTGGGGCTTTATCTAAATGGAGGGCCTATAGACAGACCATGTTGTATGCTGTACAAGCCCCCTGAAGCAAATTTGGGATTCATGACATTGGGCTTTATGAATTTAAAATGGCTTTTAAAGTTCATAAACTGCAAAAAGTAAAATAATAGTTATACAAAGTATGCCATCTTAATTTTGCATTTAGACATGTGTTTCATAAACATGTCAAGCAACCAGAATTACACATTATGTGGCTAATTTTAACAACATCTCCCACAAGTTTAGAAACAACCGTTGTTTTACATTGTATCCTTAATCTCACTTTGTATCACTCCCTCCAACATGAGCGGGTGCAAACCAGTAAGTCTCTGTGATAAACATGTTGCTCCGAGCAGAATTCCTGGGGGCCCCTTCCCTCCGATAATTGCTTCTGCCTTGTGGGAGAGGAGGTTGTGCCAATGAGGACAGACAAAAGCAAATAAGCTGATGCAAATAGCCGCTTGAGTGAAAGCGCTCAATCTATGCTTTCAATAGGCTTGCACAACAACAATCCAAGCTTGTTTACAAAAATAATGGAAAATCCATTCATGACTCATGGAGGACTCTCTCTCTGAGAGAAACCAGGGGGCACCGGTTTGTGACTAGCACTGTTTTTTAAACCTGTTTTAGACGTAGGTGAATAAAAAGATGGATGTTATAAAGGATGTAGATGCAAGCCATAAGAAACACGATGTACCAGTTCATTAGTGTGGCAAGAATGAGTGCACAAACTCAAATTCTGATGTATTAGACTACTAATAGATTATTAACTCTTGTGTTGTCTTCCCGAAAATCAACACTTTTGGAACTTTTTCTTAAGTTTTTGTCCCATTTTTGATGCTTAAAAAAAATTGATGTCCCTTTTTTTAACGTTTTCAACACTACGTAACACTATCTTAATAACTTTAGTTTTACAGTTATTTTTGGAATTTATTGTCAATAACTCTCATTTATAGGAAATTATATCTATGTTTTAGTTAGAAAAGCAGAAATTAGGAATTATTGAGACTAAAATTAAAGGAATGGATGTTGATGATAATCACAGACTGGAATATGTCAACTTTTACTCAATACTATTTCAAAAACACTTCAATGTTTTTTCAAATGCTATCAAATTGAATAAGACGCCCCAAAATGAATGAAAGTAGAGATTTGTACTTGTCAAAGAGCGTTGTGTGGAATCAATCATGTTATTTTGGGGAATTGAAAAGAACATGAACAAACGGGTCAATTTGACCCAAGGACAACGTGAGGGTTAAAAGAATCATAAAATGGCTGAACTTTGGTGAAAATGGAAAGAAGCTCATGTTTTTTGTTGATCTGACACCACTTCCTGATGTTTAACTTTTTAATTTGTATTACATACATACATATATTTTCTTTGTTTTGGCTGTTTTTTTGTAGGATTTACACCTCATGGCCAAAAGTAAAGCATGTGGATCCTCCCGTCTTCATGTTTAGTAGCTTTTTTCAGTTTTTCTTTTTTCCAAAATAGCATTGACCAGTTTAGATAAACCCCTTTCATAAGCACATGCATACCTTTGTGTGTGTTTCCAATCTTTGCTTATTTTTTCCCCACTTTGAGAGAATTCTGTAAAGTCTCACCTGGGTCCTAATCCAGCGTCTCGACATGACGTCCCCCGAGGACCGAAAGCTGATGAGCGCTCCAAAACTGTCACACGACCATCAGTCATACAGCGGGATGAAGGGGTTGGCATGACGACTGCTATGTCCGTCCTATCCCTGTGCCATTCCTCCGATTCCTCTCGACCACACACGTCTCCTGAAGGACGAACCAGGGAATCCAGACAGCACTGAGACGGTTTTCAGTCCTTCTCGGGATCATGGTTCTCTTTTTCCTTTAATCTGATTATTGGTAGGTGGACTGAAAAAGGTCAAAGAGCAGGAGAAGTCTGGAGACACAGGACAACTGTTACAGTAGGTGAAGGGCTATAAATATCAACAACTAAACCTCTTAAAAGAGACAGGGATAGAACAAGGAGGAGCACAGGAGTGCTGTAGATTCTTCTCTCAGACAATAACAAGGTAGATATACTGTATATTGTTTTGAACATAAAATTAGAAAATTAACTAATCAGAAATTGTGCAGACTTTTCTTTTTGTCTGTTTTTATTGCTGCTATATACGGATGTGCCTCATAGTTTGAGGGGTCTTTAGTCATATTGGGAACATATTTTATGTTGAAAAGACATTAACAAAATGGCATGTAACATAATATGCAACATTTAAAGAAGAAAAAAGTAATTCGCTTGACAAAACGTGCTCAGACCACAGATCAGTGTTATTTTCTAAATACACCGTTCCCAGGAAATACCTTACTTCCCACTGTCCTCGTTGACGTACAGTATTGAGTGGAATTTGTCCAAAGGTGTTGTGTAAGGTTGCAGATCCAAACAGGAGGCTAGTTTAGGGAAAACCTGCAAGAAATACTCTTAGAAAACTGCTTTTGTTGAGTAAGTCATTCTTTGGATGTGTCTTTGGATTCTCAGCACATCTATTTATGTATTTATTTTGCATAAGAAAAGCTAGACAACTCAAAAATTAACACAAACAAAGTAAATTACTTAAAAAGAGAGTGAGTAGGTGAGATTAAGAAAACACCAAGGGGCTAATAGAAGGAAGGAAGAGAGGAATAATGGAGATAATGAACAATTACAATTACAATTGTCCTAAACAAAACAGCTAATTGAACACAAGTAAACACTGACAAAAAAACGAAAAGAAAAGAAAAAAATACGGCCGGCTACTTAAACATCAAATGCATTCAATAAATTAAAATAACATAGATTAAATTAATGAATGTATTTACTTGACAGGGCAATACACAGCTCCTTAGCAGTATAAAGTGATTTTCCTCTCTTGTCCCTGGGCTGAAGGACAACAATCATCACAGTACTAAAACTCAAACACAACAACAACAACAACAACAACAACAACAACAACGTGAAGACAACAATACAATATTAACAACATTAAAACACCACGTTCTTTACAGATTACGGGAAACACATTTGCATCGACATTCAGAATCAAGAATTATTAAGATGTATCTGCTATATTGTTTATAAGTTTACAAAAAGCTGGATCATCAAAGCAGACTACTGCACCAGAGCTCCCTGTTCTGTGTGTTTATTGGTTATGATGATATATTAGGGAGTTAATGCCACTGTGACCTGTGGGATCCAGTATCAACCGAGCCAGGTCCTGCATTGCTACCTAATCCTTTGGCACTGTGTTGTGGAAATACCCGGGAAACCTCGACAGAGCACAATTTAGATTAGCTCAGCGAGTTACTCTGACATCGAGTAATGCTGCTCATTAACTATACCCTTGTAGCTGAGCTGCACCAATCACATCGGTGTATCTGATATAGGCGGGGCCAGAAGCGAGCTGCACCCATCACATCAGTGTATCTGATATAGAGGGGACCAGAGGCAGCTGCACCAATCACATCGGTGTATATAATGTAGGCGGGGCCAGGGGCGAGCTGCACCAATCACATCGGTTTATCTGATATAGGCGAACCAGAGGCAAGCTGCACCAATCACATCGCTGTATCTGATATAGGCGGGGCCAGAGGCAAGCTGCACCAATCACATCGCTGTATCCGATGTAGGCGGGACCAGAGGCAAAATGCACCAATCACATCGCTGTATCTGATATAGGCGGGTCGGAGGCGAGGTAAACAGATGACAACTAGATGACCAGTGAGCTCCGCTGGTAGCTAAGCGAACGGGGCTCTGGATACGTCACCCCGTGTGTTGTTGTGATTGGGCGTAGTGTTATCCCTTGAGATGGGCAAACTTTCATTACTCGATTTCCACGCTAGTGTGGAAAGGCCCATTGTCAAAATCTACTTTTAACACTTTTATTATTTCAAATTATATTGTTCTCACATGGTGCGTATTCCTAAAGTGGCATTAAATCTAATTACTGTACCATAATTGACAGAAATCCTGGAGCTAGTAAGTACTTTGCTACATTTCAAGTTGCATCAGATAAAAACAAAAGTCCTGATAAACTTTGTGAGACACAACTGAAGAGATAAATCAATAAAATCTAAATTGGATAACGGGTAGATGTCTTTATGAATTATACAGTTTAACAACAACATCACAGAATCATACTCATATCCACAGAATCATACTCATATCCACAAATTAGCTAAGTTTTAAAATCGACGGATTTCTCCTTTAAATCGTCTTTTTTTCCCGGTACCACACTGTTTTCCGTCCGACGCCTAACGGAACCTTTCTCTTTGTTCCGGCCTCACTGGAGCGAACATGGCGGCAGAGGGAGACGTCGATTTGGACCTGGAAGCCGACGAAAACTGTACGGGAAAACCGGCAGAAAAGCCTCGCAAACATGACAGTGGAGCCGCTGACTTGGAGAGAGTCACGGACTACGCGGAGGAGAAGGAAATCTCCAGCTCCGACTTAGAAACGGTGAGGGCTCCGGGCTAACGTTAGCCGGGGGGGGGGGGGGGG
>NC_048407.1:32085701-32107213 GCF_013103735.1 Etheostoma cragini
CCACAGACTGTAACGTTATGTCTTAAATAAACAAGACAGGGGACAGTCTTTAACTTCACCAAGGACGGGACATTATGCAGACAAACCAGAACAATTCAAAAAGAAAGTAAAAATTAAGCAACAATTGACTAAAACTAAAACAAATGCTGGAATAGCATTAAATACATTGAGAAACTTCGACAAAATATTAGACTTAAAGCACGGGTTAAAGTGTGTTGTGCTGGTATGAACTAGGGCTGTAACGATACACCGAACTTTGGTTTGATTCGGATCACGATTTTGGATCCACGATTCGATACAAACCTTGATTATTATTTTTTTGGGTCGTAATACAACAATTCCAAGTCCAACAACGGCCACATGTAACGTTACACCTCCATTAGCATTACCGGTGCACTGATAAATAACCAAAATGTATCAGTTTATAATGATGGCAAGATGTCAAGTGAGGTTATGAATTCAGATCTTCACATAAAATAAATAATCGGTGGTTTCTGCATCTTTACTGTCTGATAGAAATGAACTTGAAGGGTATATTTTAGATGCCCCTCTTATAGTTTGAGGAGGGAAAACGAATGAAATGTCTTTGTTTAGAGTTTCATGTAAAAAAAAAATACAATTTTACTTAAACAAGGATCAGTAACCTTCTTTGGGCTTTAAGTAAAAAAAAAGTAAGTGTGGTCAGGTGTACTGTACAAATGAATCCTTGTCAAATTGAATATACCTGTAGGATTGTCTGTGTTGTGATGTTACAGTTGTAATAACATTCAAATCCGAAACCAGGTAAAAACAACATAACATGGATAACGGTGTTTTTCCTTTTTCTCTCAGGCGATGTCAGTGATTGGAGACAGAAGGTCACGAGAACAGAAAGCCAAACAAGAGAGGTAAGATCAGTGTTGACCCTGCCAGTCTTTCCATGTCTATAACCGCAGCATCAGCTCCTGACTTCTTTCATCTGGATAGCGCATGCGTCTTGTAAGGTGTTTCCTTTAGGAATTTCCTTAGCAGCCCTGCTGCCAAATGTTTTACGTTTAAAACCAAACTGACACTTTGCTGCAACACAAACAAATATATTTATTCACCTACAATCTTAATTTCCATTGTTTTAAGTTGAATGTTGTGTGTGTACCTGTGTACAAATAAAGCAACTTGAACCTCTATTCACACACAGTGAGGCCTATTTTCAGTTGTGATTGGACCGTATTTTTTGAGGAACTATTGGGCACTTAACATCTACATCAGGTCTGAAACTCTTCATAGGGTAACCAAAACCCAAATGACTACATCTATAGACTATTTCCAATTTATGTTATATTACAGACTCACTTACCGTTTTAATGTTTCCAGATGTTTGTTATCAGGACAATCAGCTGACAGAACTGACAAACAGAACGTCAGAACGGACCCACCGTGGGGACGTTTTTGGTAGAGCTGTTCGTTTTATAGTCGACTCGGAAGAAAGCCAACGTTTTGACAATAAACTCAACACAATAGTATGAGGAGATAAAGTGGACGGGCCCAATGACCTCTGGATAGTTGTACTTGTTGTTGAATTGCAATGTGAGCGGCAGCCAACGGGATAATTTAAAAAGTCAACTGTGACTACATTGTGTGTCTGTCCCATTTCTGATACTGTGGCGGCAGAATTTTTGATGCCACTACAAAATCAACATAGAGGAAACACCCAGCAGTGACACAAAGCAAACCTACTGTTGCCTATGAGAAGGGAAATAACATTTGTAATGAGCAGGTTGAGGGAGTTCCTCCGTCCTGGCATGCACTCTGGACTTCTATGTACTCTGTTGTAGGGCTGCTTGATTATGGGGAGAAAAAAAATCATCTTTATTTTTGGTAAATATTGAAATCCAGATTATTTTGCGCGATTACTTATTGTCGTTGGGAAAGATGCATTTATGTAAGTCAAAAATAGTGAAACAGTGAAAACACCTTGAACTGTGCAAATTCCTTTAACACTTCCCCTCCCTCAGTCACAACAAAAAATAAGAGTATCTGCAAAACACAATACGCAAGAATATTTCTATTCGATTACTCTGTTTCCTTATATTGTTAGAAGCCGTAATCAAGATTAGTTTTTTATTGAATAGTCCTATGTGGATTGTTCTCATTGTGTGTTGTTCTGCTTTCAGAGAAAAGGAGTTGGCTAAAGTCACCATCAAGAAAGAGGATGTGGAACTAATTGTAAGTTTTTGCTCAATCACTTAAGTGTTTTTTTTCTTCTGTTCTGTTCAGGTGATGTTGGAGACACATCAGTTTTAGATGTACTACGTGGCCAAAAGTATGTGGACACTAGAACGTTACACCCACATGTTAATAAAACATGTCGATCCAAAGTCACGCGCATCAATCTGCTGCTTGACAGCCTTCGCTCGTCTAGGGAGACTTTTATTATCTGGCTGCAGGTTCAGTCACAAGAGCATCAGTGAGGTCCAACGCTGGTGTTGGGTGATGGGGTCTGGCTCCTTCCAGTGCATCCTAAAGTTGTGGGATGGGGTTGAGGCCAGGGCTCTGTGCAGGCCAGTCAAGTTCTTTCACACCAGACTAGAAAAAACATTTCTGTATGGAACTGGCATTGTGCACGATCACGTTGACTCAGGGAAAAAGGTTACCCATTTTCCACCCAATTGTTAAACATTTGTTTAAAATGTGCTGAAGCCTCAAAGGGATAGTAAGGATCTTTTGAAGTAGTCCATGGTCAGAATATTAGCTACAGTAGATGGCGGTCTAACCCATGGCCTAGGGTTGGGTAGAAGGCAGGCCCGAGTACGGACTCCACTTCCAACCTGTAAGGGGACCAAAGCAGGATAAGGTCTCTCTAAGTGTTGCAGGCAATGATGAACAGAATAGTCAAATACTGTATCATGATGTACGTTGAGACTTTTAAGCGTGAGTGTAACTGCAACCCACTTGTAGATGTTGCAAATGTCGTTTTTCTTTCTCGTCAGTTTAAGCCCTTTGTGTCTTAGTTTAATGATGGATATTCTGTTAACGTTGCTGTGCAGATGTCAGAGATGGAGATTTCGAGGTCGGTGGCGGAGCGCAGTCTGAGGGAACACATGGGGAACGTGGTGGAGGCTCTGGTGGCTCTGACCAACTGAACAAACCGCATTCACACACTGGACTGCTTCACTTTGGGTTTTCACCAGAGCTCAAGACAATGAGCCTGAACTGAACTCGGCAGTTAAACTGTTTTTGTTTTGTTTTTTAAATAAAAGTTGCCCTGCCTTCCTTTGGTGCCAGTGACTAAAGTAGTTACACTTGTTTTGATGTCCGTGGTATAGTTTTAAAATACAAGTTTTATTTAACACAAAGCAAGTAACAGCCGTACTTTCACAAAGCAAATCCTAACACAGGAAAATGATACAAGATTCTAAATACTAGCTGATTTGTACAAAATTACAATCCACTGCTTTAAAAAAAGATTTGACTAATATTCCCCCTGCATCTCCTCAAAATAGGAAATGTAAGCAATATTACAAGATGTCATGTTGAAATGATATGCATCTTAAGTAGGGTTTGAGGTGCCAACATTACATTTTAAATGGTGTTCCTGGTATATAAACAGTTAATCAAAATGATTAAGCAGTGGAATCTGTTTATTTGCTGCTTTCCTTCCACAAAAGGGGGGTTGCAGCCTGGTCTCTTCCCGTCTCTAGCCTGCTGAAGTCCATTTGACACATCTTAAGTCTTCCTCTTCTTCACTGTTGGTCGGTCAAACACGTCCCTCACGCCTGCCGCCTTCTGCTTGAAGAACTTGCTGTTCTGAGCGCTCTCCTGGGCCCAGGCCGAGTCGAACGACGTGGTGTCCTGGTCCACCAGGTGGGTGTACTTGGTGCGTCCAGAGCGACCAAAGTTTTTGACCTTTTGATGAGGGAAAAACAAACCACAAAGAGTTGATTTGGAGAGCGAAATGACTTTGCCTTCATTCTAAAAGGAAAACAATGTATCCAGCTGGTAAATTGCCCCTAAACATGGAAAAATAGAATATGAAAAGGTGCATCCTTGCTCATGTTTTCTTTATTCAAATAAGTGCACATTTAAAAGGACATAATCAAGAATTTAAGAGGTTATGGACAACAAAGCAATTTTAAAGCTCCCCCACCATCATAAACATAACATTATTCTTAGCTGTACTAGGCTACAGCATGCAGTTATACAGGTGTAGTATGGGTGAAAACCAGCTGACCTGCATGACTTTGGGTAAGATGGTTTTGTTGAAGTGATCCTCCAGAGTAGGCGCGCTGAAATCTCTCTTGTACACGTCCTCTTCCTCGTCCTGTAACAGACATGTTGACAGTTACAGAACATCAAATCAGACTTTAGACCAGGTGTCAGTGTGCTCTGGTGGAGAAACTACATCATGGAAGTGGTTTATCTTCAGCATTTATGTACTGCAACTTATTGTCACTATCATTCACAGATATGTGTTATCAGGATATTGTATCATATCAAAGGTTTACCTTTTTGAAAGGAACTTACTAAAACCAGGCCAATTTCTTCTAGGTTTAACGTGAAAAGTGAACGTTCTTCACTTTAAAACAAAATGCAATCTGTCTTTTAAAGGTGTATCCTGACCGAAATAGAAGAGCGTGCTAGAACACAAAAGTTACATGTAACACATACTGACATAAAACAGAATAATGAAGGTTGAACAAAAGTAAGATCAGAAGGAAAATGGTGAATTGATAAATTACCAATTAATGTAGAATCATATGGCACAAAAATGGCAAATTTAAAGTTCAGGCATCAGAAAAGCAGCCCTACGTTTCCTTAAAGCTGTAATGCGTAGTTACTGTCTCCCCAATGAGAAGTTTAAGTAATGCAACAACACTGTCAGTGCATCCACATGATACAAGCCTTCCGTGTTTACGCACCACCCCTCACCCACGCAGTTGCTAGTAGCCAAGGGGGACACACAGAGGATTCAAAAAACAACCTGGACTAATCAGAAGAGGTCAGTATCTTCACTCGCGCTTCTGCGCCAGACGCCACAATCTTCTAAACAGAGTCACACTGAGAAATACAGAGAGAGTTGCGTGGAGCTGATAGTCTTAGTAGACTAGAGTAGTTCATTAAAATCAGAAAGTTACTCACTAAAGCGTTAATGTCTCCTTTGTGTTTAAAAGTCAAGAGTAACTATCCGTTAAAACATCTTAACGATCAGACCCGGGTGCATTTCTGGTAATACGTCCCCCCTGTGCTGACTTACCATGAAGAAGGCTCCTCTGTGGTAGTACTTCTGGAGGAACTTGTATTTGCCTTTGCTGGCTTTGTTGGTGACTTGTTTCCCGCTGTTGCGGAGCTCAGCCCGGCGCTCCTCTTCTGTCAAGTTGTGGAATCTCTCGATTTCAGCCTTCTCCTTCTCCATGCTGAGGACAAAACACCGCTCATTAGGAAATGGCAAGCTCCTTTCATCAAACTAGTGCACCTAAGGGAGTCATTTCTGAGTTCACTCACACTTCTCGGGCCTCTCTGTCCCTCTTGATGCGTTTCAGCTCTCGAACTTTCCAGCCTTCGTATTCCTCCTCCTCGTTCTCTCCGTCAGTGTCCAGAGCGTCGAGAGCAGCCAGCGTGCGCCGGTTCTCCTCAAACTCCTTCTTAGCCTCCTCCTCCACAATCTTGAGGGTGTAGCGCCGTCGCTCCTCCGCCTGTTTCTTGGCCTCGGCCTCCAGCTCTCTTTGCTTCTGCTCCTCCGCTTCGCGCTCCGCCACCGTGACTCTGTCCTTCCTGTGGACAGACAAACAGATTCAGATCACACATCCTATGAAGTTATGAAGGACATTTAGGTTTTTTCTAGCATTTTTTAATTTAAATCTATTATTATATGCGACACATAGTGAATCACTTGTATTTGTCAAAACATTTGTGTTTTTATTTCAAAATTGCAAGATCTTGTATAATGTCATATTCTTTTGCACCTAATTGGGCGTAGTAGTCGTCTCGCATAGCAAGATCTATTTCCTCAGAGCTGTGTCAGTAATAGAGTATATTCTGTGATAGGCGATCAAAAATGCTCCGGCTTTTGGTATTTTCTAAACTAGTAACAACAGTCCTGAGCGGCCCTAAGCCCCGATTGTCGAAATGGGAGAAACATCCGGCACGTTTTATCCCAGCAATGTGTATCCGTTAAGCAAAACAAGCCCAGGAATAACTAATGCTGAAATTGTATTATTGCAATGTTTGATTGCCAATAAGGAAAAAGACAACAATATCTGAGCACAGCTATAGTGTCTACCTAACAATTGAGATATATATTTGTCTTACACAAAATTAGGTAATTCTTTTCTATATCTTTTTCTGTTGTGAAATAGCAGATACTCTCACCCCTGAAATGTTTTTAAACAATAAAGTCTGGTCTGTCCACAGTATGGACTGTAGACTTTGACTGGGGGAAGGAAGGAAACCGTTGTTTCAGTTCATACTTGCGAATGAAGACAGGTTTGAGCCGTGGCTCTGCTTCATCCTCGCTGTCTGTGTATTCTTCATATTCAGACTCAGACTCAGACTCCGCCCCCGACTTCCTTTCCTCCTCCACCTCCAAAACCTCCATCTCCTCGTTCTTCCGTTCGGCAGCTCGCTGCCGCATCATCGCTCTTCTCCTCTCAATTTCCTGCACAGAATCAGAAATGGTTTTTTGTATTATTTTTTATAAAACATGTTCCTTATTTACCTATAAAAAGAAGAAACACTGATGAAAAGTGACTGTGACAAGCACAAAAAATGGATTCATATTGAAATTGCGATTCAAGAGAATTCCAAAAAATGATATTGTATGTCTACTGCAATCACATGATAGATATACACTTTATTGATCCCCAAGGGGAAATTCAACGTCCCAGTAGCTTACAGACATCGCACACACAACACACACATCATATAATGTTAAAATAACAAACAAATCCACATGAAAATGGATATATAGATACATACATCCGACAAGTAACTACATCTGCATGCTGTGAATTGTTTTTGAAATCCATATCGAATTGAACTGTAATATTTTCTGAATCATACACCCCCAACACTCAAATCAAAACGCACACATAGTGTGGCCTACCTCGTCATCCACTTCTTCCTCTTCCTCCTCCTCTTCCTCACTACTCTCCTCACGCTCTGGGTGCCACGTGCCTTCGTCAGAGTCCTCGCTGCTCTCGGCCACAACTTCAGGCTCTGCGATGTGTCGGTGTCTCGCGAGCCTGAGGGCAAACAAACAGAGAGCGACGTGGTTCAATTAGTCTATGTCAACACCAGTCCAGGGCTTAGCACCGCCCCATGACAGTTGTGATTGGTTTAAAGAGATGCCAATAAAACCGAGCAGGTTTTTCTGCCATCCCAGAATGCTGTGTGGACTAGCCAGACCCTCCTGTGCAGCGCTGTGGAGGAAGGTCTGGCGATGCGGGACTAGGGTTATATTAGCTTTTGATTAGTTATTAACTCAAATGAAATGATGGGCTACCTCTCCTCCACGTCCTCAGAGACACGGTTGAGCAGACGTTTGAGACGTGGGTCGGAGACATCCTCTTCCTCCAGCTCCACCTCTGCCTCCGTTTCCTTTCCCTTCTTCACAAACTGGAAGTCCTCTTCTTCCTCATCGGACGACTCCATCGGCGCGTAGTCAGGACGTTTACCCGACACGTACCTCTTCACCTTCACCTTCTCCATGGAGAGCTCACCTGGGACGTGCAGAGACAATCATGAGCCAAGACAATCTGGGCTTTTTAACCAATGATGCCGACGGTGTTTAGATGGCGCTTAAATCTTTTTTTTAAACAAATAAAAAAATAAAGCCTTAATTAGGAGTAACTAAAGAAAATACTAACTCAGTCAAGTTCATTATGCATTTTTGCTGAGAGAACAAGAAAGGTGATGATTCATAATTATTTAAAAATACTTTTTTCCCCTTTTTGGGATGCTCCATTTACATTTTTAAAGTTGATAGCTACTAATCTGCAACAACTGTGGCAATCCATTCATACTTTACCACACACAAATGATAATATGATTGTTCTAGTCCAAATCTGGTTATTTTCTCTAATTTATATCATAAATGTAATAACATGGATCTTGAATGGATATTAAGCGATTAAGTGAAGTCACATTGAGCTCTGGTAAAGTGTGTTAAAAATAAAGTAAGATCAAAAGTAAGATAAGGAAAGATCAAGTAATTGATCAATAATGTAAAAAAAACTGTTTGATGAAAAACAACATGGAAACATGTAGTTATCATAGTAAAACCCCATTGACTGACTGGGGACATTTTACTGCACAGTGACTAACTTTACTTGTCATACTTTAGGAAAATGTCTGTACCTAGGTTTTGAATGCAGGACTTTTACTTGCAGTGGAGTAGTTTCACAGTGTGGGATAATGTACGTCATCAGAGAGCAGCTGATTCAACTCCATGGCAACGTTTTGAGGCCGTGGTGGTGCTGTTGTACTGGATCTTTTGGGTTTATTAAAAACACTTTTGATCCTCCGACTACACGATATGGCCAAGAGTATGTGGACACCCAGACACTGCATGAATATGTAAGGGTGATTCTAAAACGCCTAACGTGGTTTCATGTACCTAAACAACGATCAGGGATCACCACATTTCTCTCTCATAACCTCTAAAAACTCTCAAAAAATAATTGGGCTTTGGGTTTTATTCCTTTGGTCAGTTATTGTAACGTAAAGCGTTTTAGGGTGTCTCATATATCTCTTATATGCATCGATGCATTACAAAAACAATGCCTATTAATATAAATTTACTGCTGCAACCTGCAGGCATATGCTCCCACTTAATGTTAGTAACGTTAGCTACGTTTTAGAGTCAGACAATGGGCAGATGTTTTGTCATTAGCGGTTAACAGTGAGGTTTCACTAAGCTAGCTGGCTAACTTAGCACGCCGTCTGCTAGCTGGCTAACTAGCTGCTAGCTAACTAGCTGCTAGCTGAAGGAACATCGTCTCACCTTTCTCATTCCGGACCGGCACGGCCCCGGCCGTGGACTGGATCGGAGGGAGCTTCATGTTGAGGGCATCACTACGAGACATGACTGCCTTATCGAGGGTATCAACTAAATTGGAGTAAAAATGTGTGTTTTGTTTGGAAAATAAACAGCTCGGTGCTGCTTCAGCCAAAAAAAGGAAGCTAGCTACCTGACGGAAAAACAGGCGGACAGGAAGTGGATTTGTTCCGACTATGGACTGTAAAAATAAGGTTCCGACATCTAATTCCTTCCTATAATAAATAAACACGGAAGAACCCAAAACCACATCTTACTGCATTTTTAGACCCCCAAGGAATACAGATGACTATTTTCCAACAGATTTAGATTTATTTCCTAAATAAACATTAAGCGAAAGAGGTGATAACAGAAGATTACAGCTAAATTGAGATATTCTGCAAGTCAACAACACTGCTCTCTAAAGGAGATGTCACACATAGCACACACATGTAGTTTTTTTTACTTCCACAATGTCGGAAAAAGAATCAGTGTGTACAGTAAAAGAGTGAATAACCGTGTGTGTTTCTGTGGTACTAATACTCAAACACTTATGGAATAAAATAACTAACATCAGTAACTTTCAACATTTAAGTAGTTGGACATTTTTATTCCAAACTTGTATATGTTTGTACATTCTTTCCTTTATATTTTGAATATTTGTTCCTGTATCCTATTTTTATATTTCTTCATTATATATTCTGTATGTGTGTGGTGTGTCTGATATCTTTCTGCTGTAGCACTGAAATTTCCCACTTTGGGGGAAAAAAAAGTCTATACCCAAGTAACTTTTCAACAAAAATGTAAAAAGAAAAATAGAAAAAAAGACCAAACCAATGCATATGAATATTATTTATTTCCATTATTTACTAATTATGATGTATTTCATTGAACTATGACCACTGTATTGTCAGAGCTGGACCCCTCTCTGTCTGAACAGCTCCTCCAGCTTCTCCTCGATGGCCGGGTTGGTTCCTTTCAGTCCTTTCACCACCTCAGAGGCCCACAGGAAATACTCCTGCACCCGCTCAGCTGTCCAACCTGACACACACACACACACACACACACACACACACACACACACACACACACACACACACACACACACACACACAGTTTGTTTTATTGTCTTAAGTGGTAACAGTTAGAAAGGTTAACACATCAGTGATTCAGCTCTCTTAAAGAGAACCCTTTTCCCAAATTAGTACTTTGTACTATACACACACATTTTATTGTGTGTACTCCTGCACTGTCATTTAAAGGCCAAAAGGACCTTTTTTTAAATAGTCGACAAAACCACAAGTTTGAAACCATCAATGAATTGATCCCACTTACAACTATCCCTTGTGTAGTTTAATCCTGAGATAGGGGAAAATGTCCTTGTGACTGAGTGACAATGCCCAGTCTTCACTAGAGGACTAGAGAGACAGGGCAGGGAAGTCAATAACAACTAGGACGCATTGTTGGTTTTGGTATTTTTGTGGAATTTTTTCACAATAAGAAAAATATAGAAAATCATTAACGATAATTTTGTATTATTTGTTGCATTTTTCTATCTTTAGATTAAATTAAAAAAAAAAGAAGGGGTACTGGATCAGTTTAAACTAGCTTACAATATTATACAAATACATATGCTGTTTACTATAAGTATATATGGATGTGTCTGTATCAAAAGCATTTTTTCAGATAGGTTTAGTTTTTGGCTTTTTTGTAGCTATTATAGTCACTAGTTCCTACTACTTTTTTACATGTGTTTATTATGGTGTGTGTATACATATACGTATATGTATTTAGACACTTTTTTAAATATACATAGGCATATCTGTACATAGTAGTCAAATATTTGTGTAAAAGAACTTGTAATTTTTTCAGATAAGTTTATTTTTTTGCTTTTTTGTAGCTATTATAATTACTACTACTTTTTTTTTTACATGTGTGTATTATGGTGTGTGTATACATGTACCTATATGCATGTGTATACGTATTTATAATTACTCCATTGTATATTACTTAAATATACAAAGGCATATCTGTACATACTAGTAAAATGTTTGTGTTCCCTTGTATAGCCTTGTTTTTAACCGTATGTTTTTCTCTCTCTCTGTCCTTTAGAGCAACACAAATCCAAAGTCAAATTCCCTGTGTGGGCTGATTCTGATTTTACTTTTCCAATTTGTATTACACAATGCTGCATCCTTATTCAGGTTCTTGTAATTTTTTCGGGACCCTCCCACATGTGACTCAGTTCCAGTAAAGAGCAATGACAGAGGGGGGTGCTCACCGGCAGGTGTGCAGCGGTTTAAGTCCCTCAGGTTGTACAGCTTATCAGCCAGTTTAACCAGTTTGGCTTGGCCACTGCAGTGAGGCGCATGTTCCACTTGCATGCGCTTCCTCTCATGTTTGGACAGCTTTTTGTCATCTGTCACCTCCTGAACGATACGCGCTACGACCGGGCCAAACTTTGCCTCGATCTCTGCAGGAGTTGTGTCTGTGTCCTCCACTGTGTCATGAAGCAGCGCAGCCTGCGGGGAAGACCATGCATCGGCTCAGTGATACAAGAAACACCGTGACTGACATTAGCCAACTGATCACATACTTGCAAAACCTCGATGTCTGTGGTGCCTCCTTCATGGCTGAGGATTCTCGCAACTCCTTGAAAGTACACACAGACAGCAGTGAGTATCAGAGAGAGGAAGTCAACAAGATGTCTTAATGGTTCTCACTGTTGTCAGATATATTAGGATCACAAACTCAGTGTACCCAGACCATTAAAGTGCCCATATTATTAAAAAAATCTACAAAAAATCAATGTCTCTGTTGCTTCCACATGCATATAAACTTGGAAAAAACTATCCATGCTGTTTTGAGGGAGCTATGATTTCTGAATGTCCTCTGCCTTCAGTCTCCAGGTGAGCTGGTCAACATCTGCACGGCTGATTTCTCACTCTGGAGCTAAAACAGACACTTAAACACACAGGGTGAAAACAGGATCTGCAGCAATGTGCGGTACAACAAAAATATGGTGTTTCTCGAAAACGAAACCATGTAAACCTATTCTGGTTCAACCTCAAGATACAATTATGAACCTGAAAATAGGCATAATATGGGCACTTTAAAAAAATAAATTAATACAACCGGGAAAGTCCCAGTCGCATTATAGCTAGACGTACTAAACTCAGCAGTTTATTTACCACAAGAGTTTAAGATAAAATAGTTATCGCATTCATCGGTAAAGATGTTCACAATTCTTTTGAAATAAGAACATGTGACACAGTTTCAAATGCTGAAAATCCATGAACTGTTATATACAATCCATGAACAAATATTGACATTTATAAACAATATCTGAACCCATACATTTTTATTTATGTTTTTTTCCACTTCAATTTCACAATATGCATGAGTATGAACCAGATTTCGGATCCTCTGACATCCCAGGACCCTGGATCTTAAGCCTTCTTTGACCCGGATGACTGTCCACATTCCCAGACATCTCTTCCACTGACTCTTTAGCGTCATCCTGCACAAATGTTCTGATTTTTTACTCCAAATACGACATTCAACTTGAACTTAATATTTCACAAAGGCTTACTGAACACGTCACTGAAACAGTTCTTTCATTAGCACGTTTTATCCCACCTATCCTGAAGGCATCACAACAAAGAGAAATGCCTCCTACCGATGGGGTGATTGATGTACGGCGTTCCCTCGGGATCTTTACGTCGCTGGTTGCGATGTTTCTCTGCGGCAAAATTAATAGTCTCCAACAATAAAACTGTGTCTGAATTCATGGTGCGGGGAAGTAACGTTGCGTTAGTGACAGAAAAACAGCGTCAGGTCAACGTCGCTCCTCCAACCGACAGTCAGAAACGATACGCAGATTAATTTCCTGCTATATATCGTGTCGGGTTCGCCGCTGCCCTGCCCTGCAATGCCCTGCCTCTCGCAGACTGGCGACGGGCCCAGTTTATTGATTCCAATAAGATAAGTGAACGTAAACAAAGATTATGACCGATTCTTCCGCCCCATTGTCACCAAAGTAATTATCAGACCCATTTCCCACGAGCCACATATACTATATCTACCTAATATTCAATAAAAATGTTTTTTTTTTTTTTTTACACGGACAAAAAGGAGAAAATTAACTTTGTTTTGAGACCTGTTTCTGTCTTAGCAACAAACTCCCGCGAGATCTGGCAAGGGCTAAGCTAAAGTCAACTTAAGAACGTTCTCGTACGCCACTGATAACTTATTATCGTAATGCTAAATATGGATATTAGCTGTGCAAATATCTTATGTTAGCTACGACGTTCACTACCCTCACAAACGAGGCCGCGACTATTTAGGAAGCAGGACGGGTGGGTACCGTTTCATGTTTCACACCGTGATGTGCACCAGTCCGCTCTTTTTTTGTATCCGGGGGGAAACAGCAGATGATGATGGGATCAATTCCGCTTATTTAGCTAAGGAAGCAGGTATCTTTTAATGTCACCTATTTTCCTTTTTGACGAAGATTGTACAGATATTTACTGCCTGTTTTCATTTGTTTAATACTTTCCTGAAAACAATTTATTATAACTGTCAGCATGTCACACTTAGACGCTAGTGATAGACCTGTGATGAGTAGGTTGGGTTTTTAGCCTACATGCTAACCTAGCTAGTGTGTCAATCACAACATATACGTTGTCATTTCTATGTCATTCATTCATTTGTTTGTAACCTCTGTTTCATACCAAGATCTGTTTCGGTAGTTATATGCGGATGATATATTGGATGAGTTTGTATTGTCCCCTTCCCCGTTATAGCCCGACATGGCTCACTGTGCCAGGACAGATTGCCCGGAGCTCCCTGACTTCTCTCTGCTCAAGAGGCTGGCCCGGGATCAGCTCATCTACCTGCTGGAACAGGTGGGAACGGGTCTAAAATATGTCTATTATCAGTACGGTTTGGATGGCTGTCATCTGGCTCCTACTGCAGACATACCACCCCTTATATGAATGGCATGTAAACGATGCATACGGTGTGTCAAGTGTTTTAGTATAGAACAATTATTGAATGCAAAAATATCAAATCCGAAAAATCAGGGGGTACTTTTACACAGGATTGCATTGCAGGGACTATTTGGTAATTACAAAGCAGCTGTTGCAAAGCAGATGTGGCACTGCTGACCACACCCCATCTTTGATGTAACAGCAGGTTTCAATATTTCTATATTTTATATTCTATATGTTCTTATTGTCGACTAAGAAGTATTGTCTGTGTAACCAAAGCCCGGTGTTTCTCTGTGCCACACTGTTGCATCGGTTGACATGTTTCTTTATTACCATGAACAAACACACTGTTTTGACTCAATCCCCCCCCCCTCCCCTCCCCGCCCCCACACACACACACAGACCTGCTGCCACAAACTCACTAGAGCCCAAAACGTGGATTAACAATTCTCGAGACAATAAGACAATCCTAACACGGACACAATAACAACAGTGTTACGAATATTCAACATTCCTTCACATGATGTGTGTGTGTGTGTTACTGTGCAAGCTCTTCTATATCTGCAGGTGCTGTTTCACACACTTGGTTAAGACTGGAAAAGAGAAATGTATAAATTAAATGCTTTTTTCTCTGCAACATTGCCAAGTAGGTCATTTTAAAAGACTTGTTTGTGTTATGAACCGTTTATAAACATATTATCTTAGATTTTGTCGTCACTCTTCCATCTTCCTCACTTTGTCACACAGCTGCCGGGGAAGAAGGACCTCTTCATCGAGGCAGACTTGATGAGCCCGCTGGATCGTATTGCTAACGTGTCGACACTAAAGGTGAAGCTCATCAGATAGAATCTCTTCTATTCAGATCTCTTCTATCGTGAATGAGAATCTGCACTTTCAATAACATTCCCCCCTTTTTGTATTTCTTTCTTTATACAGCAACATGAAGTCGACAAACTTTACAAAGTGGAACACAAACCTATTGTCAGCACCTCAGATCAGTGAGCCCTGCACCCTTCATACTCCTAACATTATTTAACACACACACACACAGACACACACACACACAGACACTAACACACATACACACACACAGACACACACACACACACAAATATGTGTGGCACTATGAATTGAAACACACACACCTAGTGTTACTGCCTGACACTGTGACTTCATTCTCTTATAGGCTCTGTTTTTTGATCCGGCCTAGAATACAAACTGTCAAATGGATATGTGGTAAGTAGAATTTAATGTTTTCTTTTTTGAATGAAAGAAATAATTGTTTAACAGTATCAATAGTAATCTTTTTTTCTAATATTTGAACCCTTGTGTTGTCTTCTCGTTGACCTGCAACTTTGTGTTTCTCTGGGTTGAAATGTCAACATTTTGTTGTTATTTTTCTACACTTTTCTCGACATTTTTGTCAATTTTTTAAATCCTATTTATTTGTCACTTTTTTGACATTTTTAAAATTTAGTTTTAGTCAATTTTTTAACATTTTGTTTGTCGCCTTTTCCAATGTTTTTTATGTTTTTTTGTCAATTTTTCCAAATCTGACATTTCACTTTTATTAAAGTCCTTTTGTCATAGTTCTGATGTAAAACGTTTTTGTAAACGGGTCAAATTTGACCCCAGACAACAGGAGGGTTAATGAAATTGAATGTAATCATATAAGGTTTAAAAAGGGCTGTTTTGGTACCAAAACTCAAGTATCATATTGACCCAGCCCACATACATGTAGTGACTCAGTTATAAAAATAGGCCTAATACATTTTTTCATGCTATATTCCTGTTTGTTCCAGATGTGGCCAATGCGGACAAGGCAGCAGGAAAATTTAGAAGATACAAGATCATATTTACACCTCAGAAGGTATTTTTCCGCTCTGCTGTTGTGCACACACTCTGCTTTGATTTGTCTTGGATCGAGATGTTGATGTTTACCTGTTGACCGTCCTGTGTCGTCCAGTTTTATGCGTGTGACGCGGTGCTGGAGGAGCAGGGGATCATCGGTGGTGAGCATCCTTCTTTCATCACTTCTTGCTAAATGACATGTAATGAATGTTGTAGTACTCCATATTGCGATTAATTGTGCAGCCCAACTTAATGTCCCCTTTTTGTTTGACAACGTTATGGAAAGGAGCCCTACAGAGATAGACCTTTTCATTAACATAGGAAGATCCTTTTTGTTTACTGATGCAGCCCCGAAATTGCCCTCGCCAAACCCACCAAACCCCATTTAAATAACCAGTTACTTTATCATGGTAAAACACATTCAGTGAAAGTTGACAGAGACAACATAAAGCTATGAAAAGCCGTCTTGGTTCATCTTTCCACTGTTCCAACAATCACCACTCAGGTGAAATTAGTTGAAATTAACACATAATTCACTCATTTACATGTGGAGATATGCTGCTCTATACACGCAACAGTACTGTTTATTAATAATAATAATAATAATAATAATAATAATACATGTGATTTATAAAGCCCTTTACATTTCAAGTGAAATCTCAAAGTGTTAGTTTGTTGTTGTTTACTAATCAATGATCAGAGCTGGTGAGAGAAAGTGTTGAACCTGTTTTTCTCACCCAGTACTGTTGGACCCCATGTGGGCTGAGACCCTGGGCGCTGGCCCGGGTTTGAATGCAACCCGTGGCGCTTTGCTGCATGTCGTCGTCCCCCCCCCCCCCCCCCCCCCCCCCCCCCCCCCCCCCCCCCCCCCCCCCCCCCCCCCCCCCCCCCCCCCCTCTCTCGCCCCTGTCCTGTCTTCATGCTGTCCTGCTGATTACAGGCCATGAAAGCCCCCTTAATTTCTAAAAAAACTTGTTTTTGTCTTCCCACAGACGCGACCACTGACGAGTGGTCTTTTTATCTTCTTCCTCTTGATGACGACATCATCAGCCTGGAGCTGCCCGAGTTCTTCCGAGATAACTTCCTGGTAAACGATGACCGCAGACATGATTCATTATTTGGTTAAATACAAATGCTTGATCTTGATAGATTAGGTCATTTTTGTATAAATGTCTTTGGCTCCACATGTTATACTGGGACCATTTGTTTTGTGTTATTGTAAACTGAATATCTTTAAGGGTTGGACATAAAATAAGCCGTTTAAATACGTCAACTCGGGCCTCATTTTATGATGTTTAAATCTAGAACAAAATGGCAGATTAATTAATAATGAAAATATTTGGTAGTTGCAGCCTAGTCTTAATCAGGAAATGCAAAGAATTTACTATCTGATTAATAATCAAAGTCATAAATCAAAGTATAAAAAAAAAAACATTCACAGTTGCCTAGATACACTAGGAAGTATTCTTCTTCAGCTTGTGATACAATTTAGAGAAAAAGATTGCTTTTCTTTCACTATCAAGAAGGGTTGTGATCTAAATATAAATATTATGGCAGTTGTGGAATGAAACTAAGTACATTTACTCGTGTACTTTACCTAAGTACAAATGTTGAGGTACTTGTACACATAGACCAAATTTTTTACCTTTTCAATGTTTTTATCGCTATTTTCAGAATTCTTATAGAATTATTTGAGTTTTTTTGTGACAGTTCTTTTGGAGTTTTTTTGGCCTTTTATTAAGTATTTGTCATTTTTTACAATATTTGTTGCATTTGGAGGTTTTGTCTCTTCTTTTTTTTTGAACCTTTTAAAAAAGAAGAAGTTTTTGTCACTTTTTTTTGAATACATTCATACATGACCTCCCTAGATAGTTGGAGCTCTCAACCCTTCCAATGTTGAACCCAAAGTTACGCTCTTGCTTGGAAAGTACTTTTCTCAAGTCTTATCTTTTCATGCCACTTTCTACTTCTACTACTAGAAAATATTGAACTTTTTACTCCACTATAATAATCGGACAGATTTTTGCAAACAAAACACGTTGTCTGTACAATGTATTTTATTATAAATTAAACTAGTCCAGCTGAAAGGATTAAACACAAAACTGTTTGGATCCTTTCTAAAATGGGAGGATTTTTCTCCTTTTACTTTTACTTTTAATTATTATTAAATTATTATTATTATTTTAGCTTTTAATATGTACATTTTCCTGATGATACTCACATATGTTTTTCTCAAGTAACAATTTTAATGCAGGAGCTTTACTTGTCACAGAGTATTTTAACAGTGTGGTATTAGTACTTTTACTTGAGTAAAGGATCTGAATACTTGTTCCACCCCTGCAGGCGGGGGACCAGCGCTGGGTGAGGACAGCCGGCAGCGCTCTGCACCTCCTCCACTCCCTGTACGGCCCCTTCTCGAAGGTCTACGGGATTGGACGATGTTCCAAGGTGCAGTATTACCGGAGACCAAACCCTTCTTGTCTTGTAATTGAGTTTAACCCTCGTGTCTCACTGGGCACATTTAGATTAGATTAGATCAGAGTAGATTTACTTTATTGATCCACTGATTGGGAAATGGCAATGCTAGAGCAGCCAAACATCAGACACACAGCACACATACAGAATATACACAAAGTAATACATTGAATTCAACTGTTCTCAAATAAAGACTGTTATATGCTGCACATGCACCGAACAAGAGTTTGGAGTACTCAACCTTTTTGGAGACCTTGAATGGAGTCCTGTCTGGGGCTCTAGTAGGGAACTCCATGGTTCTGCAGGGTGATTTCAACACACATGTGGCTGAGTGGGAAGCGGACATGGATGGATGGATGGATGGATGGATGGATGGAGAATCAAACGTCATGTGATGTGTTTTGGCTTCACCTGAGTTCAGGTTTTTTCTGTGAACTGCCATCAGTTCTGTCCGTCTGTCTGCTCCCAGATGGCGTACGAGTCGTGGAGGGAGCAGGTGGAAGAGGGGGAACAAAAAGCTCGTCAAGCTGAAATAGGAAAGGTTTTTCTGATTGACAGAGGTGAGAAGAGTGTATCCTCAGTCTCTCAGTGGATGATCCTGATCAGCTGTGCTGTCTGTCCTCCCTAACATTGTCATTGTCTTTGCAGATGTGGACTTTGTTACTCCTCTGTGCTCGCAAGTTGTCTACGAGGGACTCGTGGACGATATTTTTAAAATCAAATGTGGTGGGTATCAAAGCACGCTGGGGGGAGTCGGATGTCTGGCTGTCCACATTGAAAAAGAGTACTCTGACAAAATCCGAATTATTATGTCAGTTAGTTTTTTGTTGTTGTTGCTCTTTGTCAGTCCAAGATTTTAAAACTATAGTGTGTAGTTTCTGTCTCCCTGTTGGCGCGTCCATATGTTACAAGCCTTCCGTGATCTCTCACACGCCCCCACCCCTTTTCCAGGAAATTTCTAGTAGCCAAGGAGACATGGAGGATTAAAAAAAAGATCTTCAAATAATCTTCAGAACATAGCCATACTGAGAAATACAGAGAGCGTTGTGCAGAGCTGATAGTCCTCATTAGCTTTGTATCAACTCATGTGGGAACGGCTTGAATGTGAAGGACGTTCATTAATGTCAACAAGTTACTCACTAAAGCTTCAAGACATCACCAGAGTTTTTCCTTACCAGGTTTTTCCGACATTTTTAGACAGACTTGGTTTAATAACGGTCCAAAATGATGTGAAAAAGAGACACATTATTACCACATAGGGACACAAAAGGACTTCAAAGAGACGCCAAATGTTCACAAAGACCCAAAACAACCCCAAAGAAAACACAAATGACCAATAAGAGACAACACAACTTCATAGAGAGACACAATGTGTGGGGAAATTGCACAAGCACATTTTTCTGAGAAACACACCTAATAATTCCACAGAGCTAGGGACAATGCTGATTACTTTGGACCCTGAGAATTAGTAATTGTGCACTCAATAATAAAACAACATGGTCTTAATGCTCACAGCTGCAGCTTAGACTGCGTTGTTTTCCTGTAGAATAAAACCGCCCAGTAGTACAATGTCACTTTGGTTGCCGTGCATTTGTTTTTGTGCATGCTTGTGTGTTGATGTGTTAATGTCTCACATTTGCATCTGTTCTTCAGCATGTGTGGAGTTTGGACCTGATGTTACGTCCTCTGACAAAAGCATAAAAGTCATGCTGAACTCTCAGGATAGGGTAAGTTGGTGCAGACATTAGAGATGGTTGTCTTCATTAATTTAAGGAAAACGTCTCTTTGAACTCTCGCATGTCTCGTACTGTAGGTCTTCAATGAAATCCGAAACGAGCATTTCTCCAACGTCTTTGGTTTTCTCAGTCAGAAAGCTAGGAATCTGCAGACTTCATATGATGTGAGTCCATGAGTATTACCCTCATCGGTCATTGTAAATAAGCTCCCCGACGGCGCTAACACTTCTTGTCCTTGTGTGACCTTCACAGAAGCGGCGGGGGATGGACATAAAGCAGATGAAGACGTTTGTGTCAGAGGAACTAAAAGGGTTAAAACACGAACACCGGCTACTTAGCCTACGTGAGTGTTGCAGCAGAATACTGTGGATCACATCAATTGTCACGTATGTCTTTAACCGTTGCGTCTTCCATTCGACCGTGCCTCGTCGTCCAGGGTCCAAACTGAAAATCAACACATTTTCGGACTTTTTTGTTTCTTTTTCAACACTATTTTCTTTTTGGGGCTTTTCCCTTTATTATAGTGACAGTGGATATACATAAAAGGGGGAGAGAGATGGGGGGGATGACATGCAGCAAAGGGCCGCAGGTTGGATTTGAACCCAGTGCCGCTGCAGGAATCAGCTAATGCTCCCACTGGAGGAGCTAGAGGCCGCCCCAGGCGTTGTTTTTATTCACTACCATGGAGAAACACCACTAACACCAACTTATTACCAGTTTTCAATTATTTTTGGGAATTCACGGTCAATACACCTCATTTATAGTAAAGTGTACCTAATTTGTGAGGTACAAAAGCAAACATTATGAATTACTTAGATTAAAGGGAAAAAAGGAAAGACAGGAAATATAATCAGCGTTCAGTCGGGATACTGTTTAGACATTTCAAATTTTTTTTTTCAAATGCTAAAATATTGAAAACAACCAAAGTCCAGTGAAAGTAGAGGTCTGATCTGATGGTGGTGATGGTGCAGTGGGTAAAACACATGCCTTTGGTGTGGGAGAACAAGGTTCGATTCCCACTGCAATACATCAACCAATGTGTCCCTGAGCAAGACATTTAACCCCTAGATATTGGCAATTTTAGGTTGTTTTGGATGAAAGTTTCAGCTAAATGACATGTAATGTAATAATCTTTTGTTGCACTTGAGAAGGTGCGTTGCATGGAATCAACCGTGTATTTTTGGGAAATCTAAATTAGGTATAGTTAAAGGTCCCATGGCATGGAAATGTCACTTTATGAGGGTTTTTAACATTAAATTAACATTTCATAAGCATCAGACTCAGAAATGGCACGTTCTAAGAAAAGCTCGTTGTGGGACTGGCTCTAGTGGCTGAAATACTGCACCAAGGCTGAATTTTGGAAAAGAGACGTCAGATACAGTATTAGGGGACCACTAAGGTCTAGATAAAGAGACTTCAGATACAGTATTAGGGGACCACTAAGGTCTA
>NC_048407.1:32107313-32120293 GCF_013103735.1 Etheostoma cragini
CAGTATTAGGGACCACTAAGGTCTATATAAAAGAGACTTCAGATACACTATTAGGGACCACTAAGGTCTATATAAAAGCATCCAGAGAGCACCATGTCACGGGACCTTTAAAAAGAAACCCACATTTCTGGGAAATGTAGAAAACGTGTTGTTTTGGGGTCAAATTTGACCCAAGGGTTAAGTATGATTTACCAAAGAAACACGATCTCTTTCAGACATCGGTGCTTGTGAGTCGATAATGAAAAAGAAAACGAAGCAGGATTTTCAGGAGCTGTTGAAGACTGAACACTGTAAGAATACTCTAATATCTATATATTTGATTCAACTTTTAGTTCGATGTGTCCCTTGGTCTTTGATGTCACTTCTGTCTGGTTTTCTGTTCCAGCTTTACTTGAAGGATTTGAAATCCGTGAAAGCATTTCTTTTATAGAGGAGCACATCAACAGACAGGTGTGTTAGCTTCAACACTGTGTGCTATAGGAGCCGGTCCAAAGGTATGCTGGAAACTCATGTATTCTTTTCTTTTTTCAAGGTCTCCATGATCGAAAGTCTGAGGCTGCTTTGTCTTCTGTCTATCACGGAAAACGGTAAGTTGTCTTTATTTGTGTGCAAATCATTTCAAAGATTCAGGTTTTTCTCATGTTGTAATAACAACTGTGTGCGTGTGTTTACTTCCAGGACTTCTGCCAAAAGATTACCGCTCATTAAAAGCACAGTATCTGCAGGTGAGATGGAACAGCTGCCTGTGGCTGCGATACAAACTATTCATGTTTATAGAAGCCAAAAATAAACTGGCATTACACACAGCCTAGCAATTACATTTTATTTTGTCTTGGTAGAAGCAGTGAAATTATGAAATCACCAAACATCCCCATTTCCTGTCAAATATTATCTTTTACATATGTTGTTTTGTGTTCATGTTTGTTACCTTCCAATTATACAAGTATGCACACTAAGCCTTGTGTCGTCCTCGGGTCAAATTTGACCCATTTTGAAAACAAAATCTTTATCAGAAAAGTGTCTTTCAGCCGGATTTTTAGAAAATAACGCGGATTGTTCCACACAACGCTCCTCACAAGTAAAACAAATGATCAGCCCACTGCTTTGTTTAAATGTGGATGTTTTATTCAACATGTTCTCTGCGTGATCTCTTCAGAGTTATGGAGTCGACCACCTGCTCACCTTCGCCAACCTGAGGCAGTTGGGTCTGCTGGTGGAGCAGCAGCCGGGGGAAACGCTGACTGTGATGGAGAGCAAGGTCGGCAAACTGGTCAACGACAGAACCGCAGGTGAACAGGCTTGGTTTTCAGTTTTTAACCTACACCTAATCACAATCTCGATTTCCCTCCATGTTAGAGCTGAACGATTAGTGGAAAATATAGATATAATAGATGTTGCAATTAAGTTCAATTTGAGATTATTTTTTTTTTTAACTAGATATTGCACCTTCTACAATAATGTTAAACAAAGTAATAACAATAATAATGCAATGACAATAATGAAAAATCCTCTGAAAATAGGGCATTTCTGTAACATTATTCCAGCGTTTATCTTATGAAAAAAAAGTAAATATGTTGATTAGAAACCGGAATAAAAAATGTTAAATCCATTGTTACACCACTAGATATTGCACATTCGATTAATCGTGGTCTTCATGTCGCCATATCAACATTAATCCAGATGTACAAACCTGACGAAGGATTTTATGAATGTAAAAGACTGATTTGAAAATGACATCAAACTGTCCTGAGCCTCCTTATGTCCGGTTTAAAAAAAAATTGTATTCTGTTTTTGGTTTTCTCTCCAGGAAAGCTGAGCGATGCCTTCTCTTCTCTCGCAAAGAAGAGCAACTTCAGAGCCCTGAGCAGGAAGCTCAACCTGGTAAATCATCGTCACCTTTATTTTGCTCATTATGTAACAGAAAATATCATTCAGACCACACTGGAAATGCTTAATGTTAAACATTCATAAACGGACATTTCAACCTGTCCGGTTTCAAAAATAACATTGTGCCCATCTTTTAGAAAAGTGTTTGGTTACACGTACCCGTGTATATATGCCGTCAATGCCGTCAGAGCATGCCAAACCTGTAGGTGGCAGTGTAACAAGAAGCTCAAGCCCACGCTGGCCAATCAGAATCAGAATCCCAAAAATGGCAACAGCAGCAACAAATCCCTTCCTCTCTCTCCACTTCCTCGGCAGCCTAGCCCTCCGTTTGTCTCAGTTTACGTGCAAACAAAACAAAGTTTCCCAAAATCTCCACTCTGGCCAAAGTTTTTAGAACAAAATGTTTTCAGAGGCCAAATAACCATGTACTGGATGCATAAACGGCCCCCTCAGATTTTAACAGTCTACAGACCCAAATAATCCATTCACACATAAACAACAGACAGGAGAATGTCAGAGACAGCACACAAGGACTGGGCAATGAGTAACGATAGACGGACAGACAGACAGATAGATACTTTATTCATCCCAAAGGAAATTTCAGATGTTAGTGTGCACAAGTTAAAAAAAATGACTAAATAAATAAATAAGGTTCCCAGACAATCGGACCACAAGCAGTACACACCATAACATAAGATGTGCATGACAACAGACTATTGTCACGGTTCACTAGTCTGAGCGCTGACGTGGTGCCGTAAAGCGCCGGCCTGAGGGCAGTCATGTGAGCTGCTTGGACAGGACATGCATGTGTTGGTCAATAATTAGTTTGGCTCTTTGAACCACACGCTTTTCCCAAAATAGAACACCAAATTCTCTCTGCACAACTTATTTCACATTCATTTTTTCAGGCAAGTCATTAAGAACAGGTTCTCATTAGTCGTTCCATTTCCGGGATTGCTCCGGTCCCACAGGATACGTCTCCGGTTGCATGTCTTTTTGGCCGATGTCCGTCCCCTTCCTCTTTCTTTGTGTTGGCGTTCTAACCTCCGGTGGATTTCTTAGGACTTAATCCAGACTGCTAGCTAGACTATCTGTCAAATCTGAGGACTATGGTTACCTGGTCCTCAGATCTCTGCAGGGTAAATCCAGACAGCTAGATAGACTATCTGTCCAATCTGAGGACTATGGTTACCTGGTCCTCAGATCTCTGCAGGGTAAATCCAGACAGCTAGATAGACCATCTGTCCAATCTGAGGACTATGGCTACCTGGTCCTCAGGTCTCTGCAGGGTAAATCCAGACCGCTAGCTAGACTATCTGTCCAATCTGAGGACTATGGCTACCTGGTCCTCAGATCTCTGCAGGGTAAATCCAGACCGCTAGCTAGACTACCTGTCCAATCTGAGTTTACTGTTACATTACTAAAACTACTTTTGAACGTACACACGTTCCACCAAAACAAGTTCCTCCAGAGGCTATTTTGAACACGCAGGTACATGGCCGAGTAAAAAAAAACTGTTATTTTGGATGCTGTTCAGGCTGTTTTTATCCTTCACACACAAACGCATCATATGTTGTGTAAAGGTGCCAAAGTCAGATGAAGAATATGACCTGCGTGTCCCACGAGACATGGCCTACATCTTCAGCGGGGCCTACGTCCCTCTGAGCTGCAAACTCATCGAGCAGGTGAGTACAGCAGCAGGAGTCATTCATTTCACAGGAAGTGTTTAGGGTCGGGTATCAATTCAATTTTTACGATTTGGTACTTTTAAAACAATTACGATTCCTAAACCGATTCTTAAAAAAGTGAAAAATGGCATCAAAGAAAGGCTCTTTTATAGCGGTTTCTTTTTTTTATTACAAATTATTGAAATTTATCAATACATTAACATTTTAAAGTACTTAAATCTTAATAAGTAAACCTGAGTCTCCTAATACACAACTACAATAATTTAAGAATAAATTACAGTTAGTCTATTAACAAGTAACAAAATAAATGGTGAGTTACTCTGCTAACCAGAGCCCGGGGGAAAATAAGGCGTTTTAAAGAAGCCTACATTTAGAGTAGCTAGTTAATGGTAGACTACAGAGAAAATGTGATATTTAATGTCCGTTTCAGAGCGACAGAGGGAATATATTTCAGTCGACACATTAAATGGAACCGAAATTTGCGTTCTAATCCGGTCCGGTTCTTACCGGTTGTGTAGGAACCGCTTCCATAATGGAACCGGATATTGGTACCCAACTTTAGACCACGATGAAACCTTTTTTATGTTATATTAAATGTTATATTAATGTTATTCCTTGGTGGTCGTGTGTAGGTGTTGGAGCGAGACGGTTGGACGGGGCTCGAAGAAGTCACCAGGCTGCTAAATGGACATGAATTCGCTGTTACAGGTGAGATCACTGGGAGATAGTAATGTCATGTTGACAATGTTGTTCACATGTGCTTAGATAACTTCTATTAACTAAACTATTAATTTAAAGCTATTACTGTCAGCGTTCGGCATTAATCAGATTTCTTCACCTAAAAGATAACCCTGTTTTTTGTAACAGGGGATTAGAGAAACTTTCAACTATTGATATGATTGTTTTCCCTTTTTTAATAGACCCATTTATTCAGTTCAAATCAATTCATATTTATTTTTACTATCAAATCATAACGAGAGGTATCTCAAGACACTTTACAGATTATAGAGAAGAAGTTTAGGCAGAAACCTTGAGTGGCAAGGAAGAACTTCCTTTTTAGGGAAAAACTTCGGACAGATCCAGGCTTTTGGTAGGAGGTTTCTGACGGTGGCCGGCAATTATAGTCACAACAAACATAATGGTACTATTACTAGAAATAGTAGTTGTAGTAGTTCATGGTGTAGCAGGGCATATCCGGAGGTAGCAAGGCACATCAGGGCGTAGCAGGGCATGGCAGGGTGTAGCAGGGCACAGAGCAGGACCACGGTGAGAGCTTCCACCATGACTTAGGTGCCACCCTAAACCAAGGAAAACCGAGCGAGAACACATAAGGGTTTCGGGAAATTTAGTGGCGAGGAAAAAACTTCCTTTTAGGCAGAAACCTCGGGCGGTGAGGACAACTTATTTTTAAGGAGAAACCCCGGACAGACCCAGTCTCGTGGTAGGCCGTTGGGGGTGTGATAGTAGTTGTTACACATTTCTGTAAATGTGCCAATGCTAGCCAGTAGTAGCCCAGGGGTGAAATATTTGAGACCAGCGCAACAGGAAACAGCAAGACATAGTTCATGTCTTCCATCAGTGAGCTGTGGTCCCAAAATAAGGTTGGATAGGAGAGAAATCTGATGGCTTGACCTACTGCATGTAGGTAAATGTATTTCTCAGAGTAACTGTGTTTCTTGCGTATTTACGTAGGCTGTAATCGTATCAGCGGTATATAAACAGAACCAGTAGATCCACATGGAAAAAAGTTGATGAATGCTAAAGGTCACCCCGTCAACCTGTTCCAGCTTCTCTCCTCTGGGAGGCGCTACAGAGCACTGTACGCCAAAACCTACAGATTCAGATAAAACAGTTTCAAAGCCATCTCTCTGATGAACAGCTGACTTCTGACCCACAGTGTCAGGTTCAATCCTGGTCCATAACCCAGTAACACTGTCTCTAAACAGCACCTGTTCACTGGTTCCACTTATAATTCCACTTATTTAGTATTATTCACCATTCTCATTTTCATATCTGACTTTTTATTTACTATTTACTTATCATATCCATTCTCACATCTCAATTATTAGTGTGTGTATATATTGTTTTGTTTTGGTTGCTTTGTGTGTAAGCACATTGTGAGCAACAATGCTCCAAAGAAAAATGCCTCGTCTGTGTCCTCATACCTGGCGAATAAAGCTGATTCTGGTTCTGATTCTGACTGAGGTTTCCTCTCTCACCAGGCAGCAACGGAGCGGATTCAAAAGCAAAGAACGACGCTCAGCGCATCGTCCTCGTCATGTTCCTCGGCGGCTGCACCTTTTCGGAGATTTCCGCTCTACGTTTCCTCGGCAGAGAGCGAGGTAAACAAGGCCTGACTGCTCGTGGAGACTCGACTAATGTTACAGGGGAAGACTTTCTGGGTTTTTAAGTGGGTGTCCATCATCTAGGTTCCCCCTCTTGTCTTCATTTTTACTGTTAGTGTTGCTGTTGTTTAGTTTCACTTCTTCTGTCCTGACTATTTATCTAACGGACAGAAGCCAGATACTCAATAAAATGTCAGCATTTATGTCAAATTTTGCAGATTTCCTTTTTGAATTTTAATATTATCAGTAGTGTAGAAAATATTTGCCTTAATGACGTGATAAGTGTTGTATTCTTGCACCTCCGTGACACTCGTATGAAGTACTGTTTTGGTGACATCGTTCCTGGCAATCACCTGAAAACATGTCACATCACAGTCAGCAACACTAGTAATTTAACATTTGGATTCACACCCTTATGTTTCTCTTTTTTAAGATTAGGACTATACATAATTTTCAATCTAACTTAAATCTGATCTTACTTAGATCTTACTTTTTTTCCAAGTTTGTATGCATGTGGAAGCACCAGAGACACAAAATAAGACCCCAAATCCCAGAAAAAATGTGTATTTTATTTGGTTTCATAATATGGCCACTTTGACGGTTCAAATTTGACCTGAGGACAACAGGAGGGTTAACAGTTCAATTACATTTTATTTATAGTCTCAAATTATAACAAGAGTTATCTCAAGGCCCTCAACAGATAGAGTGGGTCTAGACCACACTCTATAATTTACACAGAGCCAACAATTCCAGTAATTCCCCCATTTAGTGGCAAGTAAAAAAAGCACAAGTGGTGTAAGCTACATGTGTGCTGACTCAGATATACTTAGAAAAGTCCATCTACCGGAGAATAAATAGTTGAAAGCAATACAGAATGCCTGAGAGCCTTACTGCAAACTATTCCTTTATGTTTTTTAGTTGGATTGTAATCTATGTTGCCTTTTACAAAAAGATATTTCCAGCATACATTGATTTGGAAACAGGTAGAAATATAAACATATTTAAACATCAATATGACATACAGTACATAAACAGTAAATAAAGAAACAAAAAACACATACATATGACTAAATAACATAAACCCTCCTGTTGTCCTTGGGTCAAATTGAGCCGTTTTACTACACCAATGTCCATTTTAATTATCCACAATAACATGATTGATCCCACACAACGCTCTTTGGCAAGTACAAATCTCTACTTTCAGCAATTTTCGGGCGTCTTATTCAATTTATAGCATTTGAAAAAACAAATTGAAGTGTTCTTGAAATAGTATTGAGTAAAAGTGATTATCATCAACATCCATTCCTTTAATTTTAGTCTCAATAATTCCTAATTTCTGCTTTTCTAACTCAAACATTAGGTATAATTTCCTATAAATGAGATTTATTGACCGTAAATTCCAAAAATCACTTTTAAAATAAAGTTAATAAGTTAGTGTTATGAGGTGTTGAGAACATCAAAAAAAAGTGACAAAAGTGTTGAAAAAGAGGCCAAAAACGTAAGAAAAAGTTAAAAACATCGATTAAAAAGAGTCAACAGAAGTGTTGATTTTCAATTTTGACGGGAAGACAACAAAAGGGTTAAGAAAAAGAATCCGCTCATGTCTAAGTCATATTAATAAACACTACTGCTCTCTTTATTCCCAGGTTGTAAATTCATCGTGGTAACAACTGCGATTACGAACAGTTCGAGACTGATCGAGGCTTTGCTAGACAACCTCGTCTGAAGCCTGTCCCCGTCCCTGATGGACGGACACCGAGACATTCCTGCAGCCACTTGTCATGCATTCCTCTCAGCACACTGGCGTTACAGACGGAAAGGGTTTCCTCTCTGAGCCTCACAACAAAACAACTGTAAAGATGTAAGATATAAAGTGAATAAATGTTTTTAACCCATCTGTCACTCCTTCGCTTTGTTTTGGGTTCAAGGTGGAATGTAGCACACTGTAGAGTACTGTACGTAAGTACAAATTCAAGCTACTTGTACTTTACTTTTCTACTCCACTACATCTGAGGACTAAATACTTTTTACTCCACTACACTAATCAGAATCAGGATCAGAAATACTTTATTGATCCCCAAAGGGAAACTCTGTGTTGCAGTTGCAGAAATAGTGTAAATACCAGAGTAGACATATATATATATATATAAAGAAGTGTGATATGGACGGTATTTACATAATTAAAAGGAATATTATGATACAGTATTTACATAATTAACATAATTAAGGAGTTGCAATGGTGAAAAGTAATGATAATAATAATACTAGAAGCAGTTATATTACTCTGACAGCTTTTCAGGTGACATTTTTTCCTCTCCTTCCTGTCCACTTAAAACCATTTATTTTCAGATGTGTTGAATGTTTGTAATAAACTGAAGGATGAATTGAGTTATTAGAGTTATTTGTTATGTACTGAGGATATTCTCCTACTTTTTAAAGTATTTCAAAAGCCTCTTGAATCAAATGGAAAATCCAAAGCCATAAAGCTGACAACAGGGACGTGTTTCTAAAGACTTGAAAGGTATTAAAAGACACGTGGTTCTTACAGGACACGAACACCGATGACACAAACATATGATATTCTAGAGTATGATGCATTGCTGTAGATTAAACTATCCAACAATGTTTAAAGAAGTTAAAATGAGCACAACCCTTAACATCTACAGCAGTAAAATGCTGCATAAATATTATCGCAACAGTAATATTAATCCAGAAACATCAGATGTAATAGGAACACATTGACAGAGGACATCATACTGAACAATGAGTACTTTTGAGTACATTTTGCTAGTAATAGTTTTACTTTAGTAAGGTTTGAAATACAAGACTTTAACTTGTAGTGGAGTTTTTTCACTTTGCGGTATTAGTATGTTTACTTAAGTAAAGTCTCTGAGTACTTGTTCAATCACTGGTCTGCTGTAAATTCTTCAGTCTAAACTTATTACCAGCACCACATTACATGAAGCTTCAAACTGCTGCTGGACACCACCACACCCTCTATGGAAATAGTGTGTTTGTTTTTATTCATGAGTTGTCCGGCGATGGGCGGTTAACCAGTTTAAACTGCTGAGCCTCCCGGCGGTCCGCATTGGTTTAACACAGCAAGCGCTTCCGCAGAACGAGCCAATCAGAGAGCAGAACGCCACTGAACGCGTATTTTAAACTAGATCCAAACGGACTGGACTGAGATCTGGCAGAGAGGCGACGCTCCGCTGGTCTCGGTTAACAAGAGTTGGCTATTTTAACCTGTTCACCGAAAAACACAACATATTGGAATTTAACAATGAGAAGGAGGTAAGTAGAAACATTTCCCCCCTGCAGCGGAGTCTGTTTGTGAGAGGTAAAATAAGAGATATTAGCTAAATGAGCTAGCAAGTGGCTAACGTCAACGGATGGTCATATGAAGCTAACGCGAGCGTCGGTTAGCTCGAGCAGACTGGTGAATTCTGTGTGTTGGTGCCATTGAAACCATGTAGTTAGCATGCATCCCTGTCTCCGTCCCTGTAGCGAGGTGCTCGCAGCTGAGGCTGTGTCCTGCCTGAATAAAGCGCTCTGCCACCTGAAGGACATCTGGGAGGAGATCGGGATCCCCGAGGACCAGAGACTGCAGAGAACCAATGTTGTCAAGAACCACATTAAGGTGACACGTCTAGTTCAACATGGGACACACAGCAGCACGTCTGTAAAGTTAAGATATAGCTAATAGTATGGGTGATGCTTTAAAATCAGAATCAGAAGGTGGATCGCCAATTTATTTACAAGGATCTAAATCGCGATCTGTGGGACTAGAAACCGGTTTCGACTGAGTCGGGTGGGGGACTTTTACTCGATCAATCATACGTGAAACTCGTGAAACAAAGCTATCGAGAATTCAGGTTATTAGTCACCAAAATAGAGCTTTTAATTTTGGGTTGCAACTATCTGAATCAGTTTTATAGTATTAAGTACATGCATGGACTGTACCTTAGTGTTATGGTGAGACAATTAAAGAACTGCAAAGTCAAGGACATTTAGAAAAAATACTTTCAAATATGCAATATTTAAGCTGGAAGAGCTGTACAGGGATGTTCAGAAATACTGACTCTGGACTGCACAGAACTATTTATGTCTATATCCTGACAGATAACAGATTCAGAATTTATTTAGGCTGATATTCATATTCTGATAATGAAAAAGTGGGACCAAGATATGCAATGATTGAGACATTTTATTTATATATACTGTGTGTGTTTGTGTGTGTGTGTGTGTGTGTGTATATATAACACACACTTCTGTACTGCAGTTTCATCTAGCTTATAGCTGTCACATACATTGATACCAGAGTATCCATGCATCCATACGTTATGCGAGATGTATCTTAGTAATGTCCATAACTAATGAAAAGAGCCCAATCTTCTGTTAAATGATCCATTCAGGTTATGACATTTTGAGTGTTGTTTTTACTCCCTCTAACACATGGGCATTCATGTGTTCAGCATGAACACTACTGGCATTGATTCATCAATGAACCGCAAATTCCATTGAATTAAATTTCCATTGAAATTATTACTGTTGCATTTAATTGCCAATGCTAGACGAGGAACGCTGATTATATCCAACTTTTTTGTGAAAGATTGCCCTTCTTTTGATATTTACAAAAACTAGTGTGGCAACGAGGAAGCTTCCAGTCTAAAAGTTTAGAAACAGTTTAGTTGTGGACAAATCAAGACATTCGAGGACGGGACCTTGGGTTTTGGGACCCACTGGTCGGCATTTCTTGATATTTTATAGAACAACAACTAATCAATCAAGACAATAATCGACAGATTATTGTGTGTGTGTGTGGTGGTGAGGTTTGCTCAAAACCTCCCTCAACCTAGACCTGAGTCTCTTTGCTACATGTCATCCCCCCCCCCCCTCCTCCTCTCTCTCTCTCTCTCTTTTTCCCTTCTCATGTCTTTGGCTGTTAAAGTCAAGGCTGGAAATGACCCCAAAAAAGGGTCAGGCTGGTCTACACAGCACTCTGGGATTGGAAAGAAGATGCTGATAACTGTTTCCAACATCTACACACACATCTCTCTGCACAATGCTGATTGATTTCATTGTCTTTGTCCGCCAGAGCTTACTAGATATGATGATCAAAGAAGAGGAGTCTCTGAAAAAGAGGCTGATAAGCAGCATTCAAACCTGCAAGGCGGAAATGGATGCCCTCTACCTGGAACTCCAGCTGACCGCCTTCGAGGTAACAACAACCATAACATCTTCAGTGTTAACAACACAACACCTTTGTTTTTGCATAAGTGTTTTACTATGATTCCATTCATAAATGACCCATTGACATTATGTATGACAACGTTGGTCATGTTTTTTTTATATATTATATATATATATATATATAGGGGGTATCTGGTCTAATATCTGTCATTTTATGGGTCCTTGATGTAAAAAGGAACCACTGATATAGACTACCGAAGTGTGTGTGTGTGTGTGTGTGTGTGTGTGTGTGTGTGTGTGTGTGTGTGTGTGTGTGTGTGTGTGTGTGTGTGTGTGTGTGTGTGTGTGTGTGTGTGTGTGTGTGTGTGTGTGTGTGTGTGTGTGTGTGTGTGTGTGTGTGTGTGTGTGTGTGTGTGTGTGTGTGTGTGTGTGTGTGTGTGTGTTCAGGAGGAGAATGGCATCACCATGCTCCAGCAAGAGAAGAACATCCGCACGCAGGTGGAGGCTCTGATGAAGGAGAAGACTCGGCGGGTGCAGCAGCTGAAGTCTCTGCTGGAGCAGGACCAGGACCTGTGCGACATCCTGTGCTCCATGCCGTACGGCATCGCTCCAGACTCTGTTCCCACACCGGAACAGCTGGAGAGCTTCAGCCAGCACATCGCGACCCAGAACGCAGAGAAGGTGGGGCCAGCTTTGTTACATCCGCATCTGTTCAGTGATTATTGTCTGCACGTGTTAAAGGAAAGTGTTTGTCTCCCTCTCTCCGGAGCGGTCACGGCTACCTTCCTCACTAAAAACTTGCAACTTGATACCTGATAGTTTGCTGCTACTAATCTTACTCAACAACTTTAAAATCTGTCACATTGGATGATGATTTAAAAATGACTCTTGAATTTGTCATGTATTGCTACTTTTCAAAACACTGTAAGTGCACTACAACAGTTGGTTTTATTTTGTGTATTATCTAATACTATTTAAACATTTGAATTTATATATGTATTTTAAGGGTAATTCAAAAAGTTCAACGGGAAAGGTATTATGGTAAATTTCACAGTTCAAGGGGTTGTGTATAGTTTTTTTTTTTTTTTTTTTTTTTTAATTCAATAAATGCAACATTCTTCCTAAAGTCAATGAGAAATTGTGTTAAATAATTGATTTTGAAAATAATTGCGATTATGATGTTTTATTTTGTCCATAAGGGAGCGGCCCTAACATCTGTCATATTCTGTACAGTATATCAACGAATAGCAGGCCCCTACAAGGGATCAACAACACAGGAACCTTTTGTCATAACCACGGACATTAATCCCTACTTGGTCGCGGTTTCAGGCCCGGCGACATGCTGAGTTCATGGACCTCAAAAAGCAGATCACCGTGTACATGGAGGAGCTGGAGCACATCCCCGAGACCAGCTTCGAGAAGGACGTCGTCTGCGAGGACGAGGATCATTTCTGCCTTTCAAGAGACAACATCACGTCCCTCAAACTGCTGGTTTGTCAGGTAAGAGCTGTAACCGAGATCTTCAACATGGAAGAACAAGGGGTCCAAGACCCTTAGAGGGGTTAAGCATGGAATGACTACAAAACCTCAGACAAAACATTCCATTAAAACTTGTGTGTGACAAATACTGTAATGTCAAAATGTAACAGCCTCAGATTTATATATATTTTTTGAATCACCCATGGACATAAAGAAATGGTTGCAATGACAATGGGTTTAAAATCGAATTGTGAGGTGCCCAGAGAATCCCAGCCCTAGTAGCAATATATAATATTGAGGAGGTGACGCTTTGTGATATGGACTAGATTCGAATCGCTGACAGGAAAATCGTAATCAAATTGAACCGTGAGACCAGTGAAGATTCAAA